>NC_045542.1:4448878-4507878 GCF_009769535.1 Thamnophis elegans
ATCCTTAGTTGCTGACGCATTTAAAAGCATTGTTCATGTTAATGACATTAATAATTGCCAAATTATGACTGCAGTTTGGGGATTTAAAGTGATTTTAAGGATAGAAATGGAAGCCTCTCAGTAAGTGTTGCATTCCTCCATTCTTGATTTGGAAAAAAACACTAAAGACTCAATTTGTTGAAAATTGGCCATTTTGCCACCAAATTCTGGGGCATGCTGTCAGAGTGCTGGAGACCACAAACAATGTACTGAGGGGCTGCATGAAGCCTATGGTCAGAAAATGCTCATCTCTTGGTTTAAATGGTGTAGCCAGAAAAGGTGATATGGAAGAGATACACAGGATTCTCCCAATTAATACATCCAAATTTGCCTTTCCTTTATCTCCCTCCCTTCACTTAAAGTTCTCTCCAAATTCCTCCCATAACCCTCAAACCATTCTCATAGTACCACATGACTATTATTGCCACAAATATGGGGAAATCCTCATAAGCCAGTCATGCTCCCACCAGTTGACCAACGGAGAATCCCAGGATCAAGATTTGTTTAGGAAAATTATTTGCTTCCCCGTCTCACATCCAGTGACTCGGGGTGGCTTGCAACATAAAAACTTTAAAGCATTGAAAACATTAAAATTAACAATCATAGAACACATAGTATAAAATCATACAATAAAAACAATATTCAGGCCAGTGCTCCGCTCTCTCCATCTAGACACCTGGAGGACAGGATCCCCATCAATGGAAATACCATCTTTATCTCCGAAGCTTCTGCAGAATTCCAGGGTCACCTGATGAAACTTGGAAAATAAATTCTAAGATTTCAAGATTTCAAGATTTAATGAATTTGTATGCCGCCCAATCCCGGAAGACTCCGGGTGGCTTACATAAAAACAATTTAAAAAATACTAAAAAATTTAAAATACAAAGACAGAGCGAGTTAAAAGAATACAACATGCACTCAACCTTAGTGGGGCTGGAACTCAGTCAAGGGTCAACAGCCCCAGGCCTACCGGAAAAGCCAGGTCTTAGTAGACTTTCGGAAGGCTGAGAGAGTGGGGAGGGTCAGGATCTCAGGGGGTAGATCGTTCCATAGGGCCGGAGCAGCTACAGAGAAGGCTCTCCCCCAAGGAGCCGCCAGATGACATTGACTAGTCGACGGCACCCGGAGAAGGCCCACCCTGTGAGATCTTATCGGCCGTTGGGAGGTATGTGGCAAGAGGCAATCTCGTAGATATCCAGGTCCTAGGCCATGTAGGGCTTTAAAGGTGATAACCAGCACCTTGAAGCGTGTTCGGAGACCAATAGGGAGCCAGTGCAGCTCGCGGAGGATAGGTGTAACATGGGTGTATCTCGGTACACCCAATATTGCTCGCGCGGCTGCATTCTGGACCAATTGTAGTCTCCGAACACTTTTCAGGGGCAGCCCCATGTAGAGCGCGTTGCAGTAGTCGAGTCTTGAGGTGACGAGGGCGTGAGTGACCATTTGGAGTGCCTCCCGGTCCAGGTTGGGCCGCAACTGGTGCACCAGGCGAACCCTCTGAAGCTAACTCTGAAGCTGCACTTGAACGAGGGTCAGGGGGCTCATTTGCCAAATAGAAACAATTTCCAAGGGGTTGAATGTTGCTTTGGGAGTTATGAGAAACCCCCAAGTGGAAGTGCTTGTATCGCTGTAAAATCTTTGTGGTTTCATTTAAAAAAAAAAGATGTTTGAGGAGGGGAGAGGAGAGGCGAAGAGAAGAGAAGAGAAGAGAAGAGAAGATTTGACAATGGCATATTGTTGATACTGTAAGTGAGTGACACAAATTGTGGCTATTTTTCAATAAGAACTTGAAGCATCCTTAATCATGCATTTGCCCACATCATTCTGTGAATCCCTTTTTGTTTGCCCAATATTGTTTTTAGTCCTGTAACTATATGAATTCATCGTTCTGTCAATGAGTGAAAGACATGTAAACTGGATTCTTTGGACCGCTGCTTAAATCACAGGAGGCCCAGGAAATCCTGATTCCTCAGTCCTAATTTTAGCTGAATAATTCATCCCTGAAGGTTTCTCACATCTATAGAATGAGAAAGCTCCAAGAGAGTCTAGGTGGTGAAACTCCGGGGAACAGATGGTTCTGCCCTTGCACAAAAGAGAAGGATCTCTGATTTGGTATTAACCCAGAACACATACTATTCAGATGAGGTGATGTAGCCAAAATACAAATTGATAATTGTTTCCATGTCTCATTCCTCAGAAATCAGGATGTGGACTTTGTCTTTCTCTTATCTATACGCCTCACCTTGTTTAACTTTACTTTTTTCCAAGGAAATGGGGCAAAGCAACGGCATTTCATCTGTCCTGGGATTACTGATAAGAACAGCAAGGCCCTTGCTCTTACAACATAAGTGGGGACAACCACTATATATCTTGATTTCGCCGACACCAATCGTCACCTGTAAAATCAAGAACTCAAGCAGGACTAAAGTGTAATTGAGCAGAAAATCTGATAGGTTTTGTTGAATGCCCAATTCTCCTTCTAATTTTTTTTTGGCTTTCTTTTGGTTTAGGATACACATGGATGTCCCAGCTTTGATACAATCCTTTGAATTGGCTTCAGAGAGAAGGAGAAGGGGAGATGAGTGACCTGAGAGACCACCTCCTGCCGATTACCTCCCATAGACCGATTAGATCTCACAGGTTAGGTCTCCTCTGGATTCCATCTGCCAGCCAATGTCGGCTGGCGACTCCCCGGGGGAGAGCCTTCTCTGTTGCAGCTCCGGCCCTTTGGAATGACCTCCCCGTGGAGATCCGGACCCTTACTACCCTCCCGGCCTTCCGCAAAGCCACCAAGTCCTGGCTGCTCCAGCAGGCCGGGGGGCTTTCGAAATATCCAGCCCCACGGAAATTGTGAATGTTGTGTTTTTTTTTAAGTGTTGTTTTGTCTATTTATCCCCTTCCTTTGTTTATTGTAAGCCGCCGGGAGTCCTTCGGGAGTGGGCGGCATACAAGACCAAATAAACTAAACTAAACTAAACTGATTGCCAGGGCAAAACCAGGCTTTTTATCTTTGTTCATATACTGTGAATTAGGAGGCTGCAAAGGAGATCGAGCATGATGCTGTATGACATAGGCAGCTGGGCATCCTCCTCAATATTTAAGTTAGCCACCTAACTTATTGGTGTTGAAAGAAATGTCCTTCTGGGTTCGGCTCCAAGTGGGGGAAAAGACACTGGAGACATGGAGGCTGCTTGGAAAGATGGTTTATTGGTGGACAGGACCACATGGCTTGAGCCCTGAACAGAAAAGGTGATCACATGCTTCAATGTTGGTGGAGAAGAAGAGAAGGGCTGAGGGAGGGGCTTGCTAGGCTTTTTATACCCTGTTTAGTCCCACCTCTCTGTTTCCTGTTCCTGCGTAAGAAATGTATTCTGATTGGTTGTCAGACTCCCATGGTGCCATGCAGGGGACAACTCTCTGGGCTGTGTTTTTGAATCCAAGTGTGGATGAGCTCTCTCAGATGCCATGTGCTCAGCTGAGTAAAGTTCCAATATTATCATGCCTTCCTGTAGCTGCTGCTGAAGTCTTTATTATGTAAAGTGGGCTAGCCTGGCTAGTCTTAATGGGCCCATTGACAAAGTGGGGGTGGGCAGGAAGCTACAGGCAACTATTCTGTCTTTTAAAACATGCTTCTTTTCACATCCAGAGAAACATTCTGCCTTTTCAATATTTCCTAGGATATTTCATTTTTTCTGGGAGAGGGCTGGGTGATAACGTCCCATCTTGGTAGCCTATAGGTCAGTGGTCTCCAACCTTGGCAACTTTAAGATCTGTGAACTTCAATTCCCAGAGCAAAGCTGGCTGAGGAACTCTGGGAGTTGAAGTCCACAAGTCTTAAAGTTGCCAAGGTTGGAGACCACTGCTATAGGTTACATAGGACCGAAGAAAATGCAGATAATGGCCTTGTGATAAACATTCTTAATAAAATATTGTATGCCACCAGAGGTAATGGTACCCCAAGGGAGGAGATGATACATTCAACAACATTCTTGTGAAGAATGGACATATATTTTATTTATTTCAAATTATACATCACTCCGTTTCCAAAGCCTCAGAGCAAACAAACATATAGTTCAAAAACTTCCAGCCACCATTCAGAAGGACGTGATTTTACTAATCCCTAAATGGAAATGGGTGTTGCAATTTATTTCATCGCTTACAATGGCACTGAATCATCGCTGAGTTATGATGGATCTACCCAAAAGTTCCAGTCCGGATTAAATTGGGAGCCCTTGTTGCAAGCTGAACAATGGAACAAGTTGGCAACAACTTCTTTTCTGAACTTCAAAGGGACACAATACAACGAGCCTATTGGAAGGCTGAGGTTTTTTTTTAAAATGTTTTCAAATCAGTGTTGCACTTGGTGACTGCTTGAACAAGTCCCTGCAAGGGTTTTTTTTTTTGGCAGGATTTCAGAACTGGTTTGCCTAGGCTGAGAAAAAGTGACTGACCCAAGATTACCCCAATGGCTTTGTGCCTAAAGTGAGACTAGAGTTCACAGTCTCCTAGTTTCTAACTTGACCCCTTAACCCAATGGTCTCCAATCTTGGCAACCTTAAGACTTGTGGACTTCAACTCCCAAAGCCAGCTTTGCTGGCTGAGGAACTCTGGGAGTTGAAGTCCACAGGTCTTAAAGTTGCCAAGGTTGGAGACCACTGCCTTAGGAGACTGGGGAGTGCAAAATAGGTATACACTGTTGTACAACTGATAGCCACATAAATATTCTTATGAGCACTTCCTTCCTCTTCCGATGAAGGCTCAGCCAATAAAGGACCTCTGGGTCTCCAAGTATAAGGCTGATTGTTCTTGTCCCTTTTCCTCAAGCTTGTGAACAGCATCTTGGTGGTCTCGGGCCTATTTCACATTTTTACTGGAATTGGACTCCAAGACAAAACAGTGAGCATTTGTGTCCTTATTAATGGCAGTCTCTCCCACACACCCCAGTTACGAGCTTCATAGTAAACTAAAAAGCACCGACAGATTCCTGAGAGCCCCCTTAGAACTCTGTCTAGAGTTCACAGTCTCCTAGTTTCTAGCTTGACCCCTTAACCCAGTGGTCTCCAATCTTGGCAACCTTAAGACTTGTGGACTTCAACTCCCAAAGCCAGCTTTGCTGGCTGAGGAACTCTGGGAGTTGAAGTCCACAGGTCTTAAGGTTGCCAAGGTTTGAGACCACACTGCCTTAGGAGACTGGGGAGTGCAAAATAGGTATACGCTGTTTTACAACTGATAGCCACAGGAGCCTATATTGTGTGGAAGCGCCTTCTAGTTTAGGCAATAATATTTGAAAATCAGCCATCTGGCATAGAAATTGGGATGCTGAACATAAATGAGAAGAGTCTAGAAATCAGTGTTTTTCAACCTCTCAGCCCGTTTTATGTTTTGTATTTGTATTTGTATTTGTATTTTATTATTTGTATGCCACCCTTCTCCGGGAGGACTCAGGGCGGCGAACAATTCAAGGGGGAAAAAAGGGGAACATAAAAAAACAAAATACAAATAATAAAAGTAAACAACAGTCGCACGACCATACATGTCGAGAGGGGAGGGAACTCATCACCCCCAGGCCTGCCGGCAAAGCCAGGTTTTGACGGCTTTTCGGAAGGCCTGGAGAGAGGTGAGGGTCCGAATCCCTGCGGGGAGTTCATTCCAGAGGGCCGGAGCTGCCACAGAGAAGGCCCTCCCCCGGGTAATAGCCAGGTGGCATTGGCTGGTAGATGGCACCCGGAGGAGGCCAACCCTGTGAGATCTAATGGGTCTGTGGGAGGTAATTGGCAGCAGGCGGTCTCTCAAGTACCCAGATCCAATACCATGAAGGGCTTTATAAGTTACGACTAGCACCTTGAAGCGTATCCGGAGACTGATCCGGATTGTGGACTTCAATTCCCAGAATTCCTCAGTCAGCATGGTGGCAAAACAAAACGTAAAGCTGCTGAGGTTGAGAAACAGTGGTCTAGATCAGGGGTCTCCAACCTTGGCAAAGCTGGCTGAGGAACTCTGGGAGTTGAAGTCCACAGGTCTTAAAGTTGCCAAGGTTGGAGACCACCGCCTTAAACCAATACACCAAACTGGATCTTGGTGGAAATATACAGTACATACAAATATTGTCCATACATAGAAGTCTTATTTCCAACTTAGAGCTTGGGGGAAATGGATTGTGAATGCTTGGCAGGTACGCCTTGACTTCATTGGTTGAGAGGGTTATAACATCATAAACCCTGTTCTGCTCCTCTTTGTTGGCCATGAGTCTTTTAAAGGGCCCGAGCAGAGGTGGGTTCCTACCAGTTTGCACCAGTTCGGTAGAACCGGTTCGTCAAATCTACCGAACCGGTTAGAAGAGGTTCCACCAGAAAGCAGGCCACACCTACAGAAGAGGTTCCAAAAATTTTTGAAACCCACCACTGACACACACACACACACACAGACACACATACAGAGAGAGAGAAAGAGAAAGAGAAAGACAAAGGAAGAAAGAAAAGAAAGAAAGAAAAAAGAAAAAGTGAGAGAGAGATGAAAGAAAAAAAGGAAAAAGGGACAGAGAGACAAAAGGAAGGAGAGAGAGAGAGAGAGAGAGAAAGAAAGAAAGAAAGAAAGAAAGAAAGAAAGAAAGAAAGAAAGAAGAAAGAAAAGAAAACACATGTCCGGCAAGCCACTCCCACCAGGTCACGTGGCCGGCAAGCCACTCCCACAAAGGAGGCCACACCCACAGAGTAGGTTCGAAAAACTTTTGAAACCCACCACTGGGCCCGAGCAAATGTTATGTTGGCTAAAGTTGCAAGCAGCACATAACCTGTTACCAAGGTATGAGTAAACTGTATGATGCAATATGACAAAACCAGCCACGGTAGAATATTTTTAAATATTGTGCATGTGTAGGTTCAGGATTTGAGCAGGACTTTTGAAGAGTCGATAAACCACCCGCTTAAAGAAGCTTTTGCCAAACTAGTACCTGACAGAGGTTTTGAACTACAACTTTCATAATTGTCATATCGCTGGCTGTACATGTGGTCGCAGGTTGTCGTCACATACAACCGCATAAGACACCAGGTTGGGAACACTGATGTAAAACAGGATAACAGTAGGAAGAAGAAACGTGATTCACTCAGCAGAAAATTCTCCTTTGAAGTAGGAAGCTTTTATTTATTTATTTCCTGCCTTTATTACTTTTTACAAATAACTCAAGTCAGTAAACGTATCCAACACACCTTCCTCCTCCTATTTCCCCCACAACAGCAACCCTGGGAGGTGAGATGGGCTGAGAAAGAGTGACTGGCTCAAGGTCACTCAACTGTTTTTCATGGCTAAGGTGGGATTACAAGTTAGAACTCACAGCCTCTGGGTTTCTAGCCTGGTGCCCTTAACCACAGTTAATCAAATTGGCTCTCAAAATGGATTGGATGCAGGGGTGGGTTCCTGCCAGTTCTAAGCTCTTCTATAGACGAGGTTCCAGAAATCTACTGTGCGGTTTAGAACCGGTTCCAGCTCCTTCCCCCATCCGTCCGTCCGCACATCATCAAGATGAAGAGCAAGAGAAGGAATTCTGGGAGTTGAAGTCCACAAGTCTTAAAGCTGTCGCGTTTGAACACCCCTGGCGTTTTTTTTCTAAAGGGTTAGGGGTGCAAGGGTCTTGTAACTTGACAGCTTTAAGACTTGCGTGTTTCAAATGCCAGAGTGCCTGAGCCAACGTTTTGGTTGCTAAGCAAGAGCGTCGTTAAGTGAGTTTCACCACATTTTACAAGTTGGTCCACTGAGTCACATGGCTGGCAAGCCACTCCCATCCGGTCACATGGCTGGCAAGCCACTCTCACCCAATCACATGGCTGGCAAGCCACTCCCACCCAATCACATGGCTGGCAAGCCACTCCCACCCAATCACATGGCTGGCAAGCCACTCCCACCCAATCACATGGCTGGCAAGCCACTCCCACAAAGCAGGCCACACCTACAGAAGAGGTTCTAAAAATTTTTGAAACCCACCACTGATTGGATGGAATATTTTGCTATAATTATTTTTCCATAGCTTAGCAAGAACCTCTAAGACTTGAACAACCCATTCTGTTAAGAGGTGCAAGCATTTGGGGAAATGCATGGAATCTAGAAACTGTTTCTGTTATATTATCCTGAACATAAATAAGAAAGTAGAATAAAATAAGGTCTTTGGCTCAGGTAGACTATCATAGGAAGTCTCCACACTTTTTCCATCCTCCTATTAGCAGTAGACGCCGATTTACAAGGGTCTTTTTTGTGTTACTAGCAACAGCTTGTGAAGAATCAGGCCATAAATACTCTTATGAGCACTTCCTTCCTCTTCCGATGAAGGCTCAACCAATAAAGGACCTCTGGGTCTCCAAGTATAAGGCTGATTGTTCTTGTCCCTTTTCCTCAAGCTTGTGAACAGCATCTTGGTGGTCTCGGGCCTATTTCACATTTTTACTGGAATTGGACTCCAAGACAAAACAGTGAGCATTTGTGTCCTTATTAATGGCAGTCTCTCCCACACACCCCAGTTACGAGCTTCATAGTAAACTAAAAAGCACCGACAGATTCCTGAGAGCCCCCTTAGTTGGAGGAGGAAGGTGATAACTGTCTTTTGAAGAATTTGTGCTCTTAGCCCAGCATTTGTGTTGATTCCAACAACTAAAAGCTATCCCCAATGGGGAAACACTTGCACACTCTTATCCCCAATTCAAGAGAATTCTAAAAGTGGTCATTGTTTCCTATGTCTCGGGGGGGGGGGGGGGGGGGGGGCTGGACAGGATCCTTTGTACGTGAGAGGCCAGAAGAGAAGGGGAGGCATTCATCCTGGGCCTCAGAGATGGAGGGGAACCAATGTGCAATACGGTTTAATGTTTGAAACAATCAGATATAGGGACCTTTATTCAACTAACCAATTGAAATATAACACGTGAACATGTGCGCAAACCGTATTTGGTGTTTTATTTATTTGTTATTTATTTATTTATTAGACTTATATACCGCTTCATTGGGCTTTCAGCCGTCTCTAAGCGGTTTTACAATTTTTTTTTAGCAAATTGAGTCAGCAACTTGCCCCCACAGTCCGGGTCCTCATTTCACCCACCTCGGAAGGATAGAAGGCTGAGTCGACCTTGAGCCGGTGAGATTTGAACCGCTGAACTGCAGATCACCGTCAGCTAAAGTGGCCTGCAGTACTGCACCCTAACCACTGCGCCACCTCGGCTCTTATAGTTTTGACTAGGAATCTGCAAAACTTGGCTTCTGAGGACTGAGTGTTCTGTAGAAGTCTGGAATAATTCATTTATCATCTGGATTCCACCAACGTGGGCATTCCAATGGTGGTCCCACGATTTTCCAATAATTAGCCCTTTGAAGTGGAATCAGGTTGGGTCCTCCTGGACATTATATTCCAAGAGGCTGGCCATAACTGGGATAGTAAGCTACTACAAGTCTGGAGGATTGCCTTTTGCAAAATTTCTGGTCCACTCTTGGAAAAGCTGGTGTAGCTGATGCAGGGGAGAAATGAAAGGTTCTGGAAACCTTTGGAATATTCTATTGCCAGAACATTACTGTCAACTCACGAAGCTTTCCTGACCTGCTCATGAGTTGCCATAGGCAGGGGGATGGGAAATCGCACCTTAGCAATAGCAATAGCAGTTAGACTTATATACCGCTTCATAGGGCTTTCAGCCCTCTCTAAGCGGTTTACAGTGTCAGCATATTGCCCCCAACAACAATCCGGGTCCTCATTTTACCCACCTCGGAAGGATGGAAGGCCGAGTCAACCCTGAGCCGGTGAGATTTGAACAGCCGAAATGCAGAACTGCAGTCAGCTGAAGTAGCCTGCAGTGCTGCATTTAACCACTGCGCCACCTCGGCAGTTGCTTTGAGGAATTCACACCTCAGTCAAAACAAAACACATCCTAGCCATCCAAAGTCAAGGCCATCTCCATGGAGACCCATAGGGCCAGAGGGAGTGACTTCTACGACCCACAAAATTGCTTCATTGGGGAATGTGACTGGTGACACATCTTGGGGGGTGGGGCCAACAGGGTCAGAGGCAAGGTGCAAACTGAGTGAAATCAAAGTTGGCTTCACTTAGTTTATGCCAATATGGCACTCCTAATAAACAACTGGATTTTTCTTGCTAAATGGCTTGGGGCTGTTGTGGCCCGCTGGCGGCCAGCGCAACTGGCAGCAGAGTCGGACAGTGGGGAGGCTGGGGAGGAACATGGGCCAGTCCTGGGGACTGAGGAAAGCTCAGATGAGGGCTCTGCGTCAGAGGCAGAGTGGGAGCTAGACAGCAGTGAGGCAGAAGAACAGCAGGAGCCTGTTCCCAGTGTGTGCATGCACAGAACTGCCAGAAGACAAGAACAACTAAGAAAGCAGGGTCAACTTGGGAGTAAAGCCACACCTTGGAGGTGATTGGCCCCTCCCTTAGGACACAAAAGAGGAGGGAATGGGGAATGGACTTTTGCAGGAAACAATTCGTTCCTTCGATCATTTCAAGAGTGGAAAGTTCTGTTTGTGACTATAAGAGACTCTGTGCCAAGGGTTGCCTTGCTCTGCATTGTGACCCGTCAAAACCGCGCTCGACTAAGCCACGCCCGATTAAACCGCGTCGCTGATGTCATCAACAGGGCGACAACAGCCAGCGCGGAGAAAAAAGGGCGCTTTAAATAGCGCTTTGAAAGCAAGCCGATTCAACTTAAGGTAAGGGTTAGGGTTAGGGTTAGGGTTAGGGTTAGGTTAAGGGTTAGGATTAGGTTTAGGGTTAGGTTAAGGTTTAGGGTTATGTTAAGGGTTAGGTTTAGGGTTAGTTTAAGGGTTAGGTTTAGGGTTAGGTTTAGGATTAGGTTTAGGGGGGTGAGGTTTAGGTTTAGGGGTTAATTTTAGGTTTAGGGTTTACAGCGTGCTTCTGTCTCTGCGTTGTTGTCGCCCTGTTGATGACGTCAGCGACGCGGTTTAGTCGGGCGGCGTTTAGTTGAGCGTGGTTTTGTGGTGGAACCGCTCTGCATTTGTAAACTACCGGTAGTTATCTGGCAGCTCTCCCAGCAAGATAAGGTTCGTGTTGATAAATATTCTTCTGAAATACTGTTTGCCAAGCCTTGCAGACTGTGAATGAAAGGAATTCACAGTCGTGTAAATAAAAGAGGCTTCGCCGGGACCAAGACCCTGCTTCGTGCTTTTTAAGGAAGAGGGGCTTTTGCTTTTACTTGGCCATTGGTTGGGACCCCGACATCAAGCCAACTCTCCAAAAACTAACCAAAAACTACTAGGATTCCTGAGCCCCGGACTCTCCGCTTGCTCTCCAATACCTGGGGTGCGTGGAGAGAAACTCCACCTGCCATGGCAGAGGGCGGAATCACTGCAGAAAGCCTGCTCCTGGCAACCCAGAATTTTGGAATCAAATTTTTCGGACTGGTTCAGTGATTTAAGATCAAATCAAAACTGCAAACCTCAAACTTGATTTGAAAAATCCATAAGGGCTTTTGCATATGAGAAGAAAACCTCCTTTTAATCGATTCAGGAAATCATATTGGCTTGATTTAAATTTCAAATCAGAATGTGAAACTGACTTAATTTTCTTATCAGATTGAATTGTCTAACCAGAACTGGCAATTCAAATCGGATCAAAACCTAACGTCTGATGGGAAAGAACCTCATCTAAGAGAGCAATGGATCTGGTCAGTCACTATGCACACGGGCAGGCTTTGATCCTGCTGCTAAGGCCTAAGACAAAAGCTCTATTGTTTGTTTGTTTGTTTGTTTATTTCATTTGTATGCTGCCCTTTCCCCCCCCCGAGGGGGACTCAGGGCGGCTCACAACCCAAACAAGGGAAGGGGGATACAGACAATTTGACAACAACACAAAACAATACATAATTTAAAAAGCGCAACAATCATACCATTCGAGATAGGGGCGACGATTCTTTAGCCCCAGGCCTGTCGGAACAGCCAGGTTTTAAGGGCTTTGCGGAAGGCCTGGAGGGTGGTGAGGGTGCGAATCTCCACGGGGAGTTCGTTCCAGAGGGTCGGAGCAGCCACAGAGAAGGCTCTCCTCCGAGTAGTCGCCAGTCGACACTGGCCAGTGGATGGAATTCGGAGGAGGCCTAATCTGTGGGATCTAATCGGTCTGGTGGAGGTAATTGGCAGCAGGCGGTCTCTCAAGTACCCAGGTCCAATACCATGAAGGGCTTTATAAGTGACGACTAGCGCCTTGAAGCGTATCCGGAGACCAATAGGCAGCCAGTGCAGCTCGCGGAGGATAGGTGTTACGTGGGTGAACCGAGGTGCACCCAGGATCGCTCGCGCAGCTGCATTCTGGACAAGCTGAAGTCGCCGAATGCTCTTCAAGGGCTGCCCCATGTAGAGCACGTTGCACGTCTATGATAGCAGAAGGTCTTTTAATCTGGTTCATAGTGTTGCTGGTTTGTGTCATGCCCTCATGCCACCAAGAGGCTACATGTTGTCTGAAACATAACAGTTGCAGAGAACTAATCTTGCAACTAGCACATTATATATTGCAGACTTGAAAGTTCTGGTCTTCAGTTTCCCTCCTACTCTTTATTGAATCAGCTGTTCCCAAGCTTTTTACCAAGCCTGAGCCACAAATGGAATTTATCTCGCCTTGAAAATATATACCCACTACAAACCTCAAAGGCTCTTTTTGCCTTCCAAGGGTTGGTAAGGAAATTAGGACACCGTCCCAAATGCTGCCTCTCACAACTCTCATGGTTTCCTCCAGCACTTCAGAGCTTATAAATCACCCATTCCGCATCTATACCTTTTGCTCACTTATCAGGGACACAATCTATGGATTCCAAACCGGTGGTCTAGTTTCTTCTCTCTGTAGAATGCGATACATGGCTTCAAACGAAGGATTCTGACTCTCTGCCAAGGAAAAAATAACAAGGCAGTTCACGAGAGAACAGCTTTTTACAAGCCTGTATTTATAGTAAAGGAAACGGGGACTCTAAATCAATGCTGACTCATAATGGCGGCCCACAGCCCAAACCATGTAAATGTGATATTCACCACATAATCAGAGGAGCCATGATTATCCCAAGTCCTCTTGGCATCTTCACCAGCATCTTCATCTAATCTGCCTCCCACCTTCAGCCTAGGAAGATGGAGATGTTATGTGTGGTACAAGAAGATGAAACCAGAATTTGGGAAGAACTAGGAGTATGCATGCATGTTGACACATGCCAGCTTTTGAAAGGCTGGTGTGGGTTAGAGATGTGCCAGTCTCACTCTTTCCCTCCCCACACCCAGTGCCCCATTTCTGAAACATAACACGTTTGTTTTGCCCTGATGAAAAGTTATTGGCTAACAATGAAGCTTTCACGGGCTTAGAACACAATTTTTTTATTTTTAGGAAGCAGAGTGCGGTCGCCACACTTCTCGGTGACGATCATGGCCCTTCTAACACCCTATTTATGTGTGCAAGCTTGAAATCTTGTTCATATTATGGTTGAAGCACTGATTCACTACATGTTTTTCTATACACATGCCATTCACTTCCTAAAAACTATAAGCAATCCCTCTTTCCTATAACTGCTTCCTATCTGTCAAAGGAGGAGAGTATTCCATATATGCTTGTGTTCCTTCTCTTCCAAGCAGTGCTAAATGCTCAGGGCGCCGTTTTCATCAGAGAAGTTGAGAATAGGGCAAGGAATCGCAGCAGTCCGCCATCAAATGGTTTGGGTGTTGTAATCATTGAAGTCTTCCCAGAAAGCGGAACCCTACCTGTGGCACGACAAAACCGCGCTCGACTAAAGCGCGCCCGATTAAACCGCGTCGCTGACGTCATCAACAGGGCGACAACAGCGAGCACGGAGAAAGAAGGGCGCTTTAAATAGCACTTTGAAAGCAAGCCGATTCAAGTTAAGGTAAGGGTTAGGTTTAGGGTTAGCTTTAGGGTTAGGTTTAGGGTTAGGTTAAGGGTTAGCTTTAGGGTTAGGTTTAGGGTTAGGTTAAGGGTTAGGGTTAGGGTTAGGGTTAGGGTTAGGTTTAGGGTTAGGGTAAGGGTTAGGGTTAGGGTTAGGGTTAGGTTAAGGGTTAGGATTAGGTTTAGGGTTAGTTTAAGGGTTAGGTTTAGGGTTAGGTTTAGGGTTAGGTTTAGGGGGGGTTAGGTTTAGGTTTAGAGGTTAATTTTAGGTTTAGCATTTACAGCGTGCTTCTGTCTCCGCGCTGTTGTCGCCCTGTGATGACGTCAGCTACGCGGTTTCGTCGAGCGTGCTTTAATCGAACGCGGTTTTGTGGTGGAACCAAATCTACCTCCTTCTAGAATCCAGTTCTAATAAAAAGTGACTTTTTGCTGTATTCATATCTCACTTTTCCCTGGTCAGTTGAAGTAAAGCTCCCTCTTCGCCTCTGTTATTTCATGAGCCATCAAAGCACAAACAGAACATCAACTCCCCTGCTACCCTTCCTCAGGCTGCAACAAGTAGTCCATCAGCGGTAGACGTATAGTGACAGCTCTACATGTGGAAATCTCAGGTTCAAGAATGCAGCGCTCAAGTAGATGCCCTGTTGTCCCGGGCTTCAAATCAATAGCCCTTCTTAAACACAAAAACCACACACATTGTGTCACGGCGGCCTCCCTCAGTAACCAAGCAAGAATCCACTCAACTCCATTTTGCAGAATTAAGAGTCCTTTTACTGGTCATGAGTAGATAGCGGCTAAGCAAAGCAGGATCTGAGGCAAAAGCGTTCGTAATCATCGATATCAATATGTGACGCAACCCCCTCCCTTTGGTAACCCCAACCCATAGTCCAATCCGCACACCCCACAGGTGTCATGTGGGAGACATCTTCAAAAATCATCATCAGGCTGGTATGCCGGACAATTGGCCTTGGCGGCAAATCCTCTCTCTGCAGCATGCGCAGTAGATGGTGAGAACAACTCCCTTATTACAGTCACTCGTACACTGAACACTTCCCCACCCAAATACCACGCCCCCCCCTCCCCATTTCAATGGCAGCCGAAAGCAAGCAGCAAAACGGAGGTTGACACATTGGTTCGTAGACAAAATTCAAGAATAAGGCTTCTCTTTCAATAAAGCTAACATCTGTACTGTACTAACCAATCAGATGACGGGACTGCGGCCCATTTTGCAGCCTACTGAGTAGTGATCAATCAACTTACCCCTATGGAACGATTTCCCCGTTGAGATCCGGACCCTTACTACCCTTCCGGCCTTCCGACCAAGACCTGGCTGTTCTGGCAGGCCTGGGGCTGTTGATTTATCCAGACCCATCTTAAGTTATGAATGTTGTGGAGTTTTTAATGTTGTTTTTTTTATTTTTCTGTATGTCTCCCCTTCCTTTTTTTAACCTGTAAGCCGCCCTGAGTCTCTCAAGAGTGGGCGGCATACAAAATAAATAAATAGATAAATAAATAAATAAATAAATAAATAAATAAGTAGATAGATAGATAGATAGATAGATAGATAGATAGATAGATAGATAGATAGATAGATAAATAGATAAATAGATAAATAGATAAATAGATAAATAGATAAATAGATGATAAATAGATAAATAGATAAATAGATAAATAGATAAATAGATAAATAGATAAATAGATAAATAGATAAATAGATAAATAGATAAATAGATAAATAGATAAATAGATAAATAGATAAATAAATAAATAGGTAGATAAATAGATAAATAGATAAATAGATAAATAGATAAATAGATAAATAGATAAATAGATAAATAGATAAATAGATGATAAATAGATAAATAGATAAATAGATAAATAGATAAATAGATAAATAGATAAATAGATAAATAGATAAATAGATAAATAGATAAATAGATAGATAGATAGATAGATAGATAGATAAATAGATAAATAGATAAATAGATAAATAGATAAATAGATAAATAGATAAATAGATAAATAGATAAATAGATGATAAATAGATAAATAGATGATAAATAGATAAATAGATAAATAGATGATAAATAGATAAATAGATAAATAGATAAATAGATAAATAGATAAATAGATAAATAGATAAATAGATAAATAGATAAATAGATAAATAGATAAATAGATAAATAGATAAATAGATAAAAGATAAATAGATAAATAGATAGATAAATAGATAGATAGATAGATAAATAGATAAATAGATAAATAGATAGATAAATAGATAGATAAATAGATGATAAATAGATAAATAGATAAATAGATGATAAATAGATAAATAGATGATAAATAGATAAATAGATAAATAGATGATAAATAGATAAATAGATAAATAGATAAATAGATAAATAGATAAATAGATAAATAGATAAATAGATAAATAGATAAATAGATAAATAGATAAATAGATAAATAGATAAATAGATAAATAGATAAATAGATAAATAGATAAATACACAAACAAACAAACAAACAAACTTTTTCCCATATAGGCTGATTAAAAAAAAATTTTTTTTCATCTCAGAGCCCAACTGTCTCAAGCATTGACTGAGCATTCTGGAGTCACCGTGGATGAAAATAATTTACTGGCAACTTCAGATCTCCTAGACCAGTCTTTCTGCCCCATGGAGGCAGAAAGTGGTGGAAGTCTGCTGCAAAGTATACCTCCTAATCCTATGGAAACTCCAGATTTGCAGTCACTGAATGAACCTTGATGTAAAGGGAAGAATCTGAATGAACTCTGTTACAGCCGGCAGAAATGAAGGACCATCTCTGGGCCTGACTTTTATATCCAAATTGCAGGCAGGTACTGGAGAAGATGTCTTTTGAAGATGTACCTGAGAGACCGCCTCCTGCCGATCACCTCCCATAGACCGATTAGATCACACAGGTTGGGTCTTCTCCTGATTCCATCTGCCAGCCATTGTCGGCTGGCGACTCCCCGGGGGAGAGCCTTCTCTGTCGCAGCTCCAGACCTCTGGAACAATCTCCCCATGGAGATCCAGACCCTTACTACCCTCCCGGCCTTCCGCAAAGCTGTTAAGTCCTGGCTGCTCCAGCAGGCCGGGGGGCTCTCGAAATATCCAGCCCCATGGAAACTGTGACTGTTGTGTATTTTAAAGTGTTGTTTTGTGTATTTATCCCCTTCCCTTGTTTATTGTAAGCCGCCCGGAGTCCTTCGGGAGTGGGCGGCATACAAGACCAATAAACAACAAACAAACTTATTCTCTTTCTCCCTGTTTCCTTTGCTTTCATTATTCACCTTCCTTTTTCCTGAATCCTGGATCACTCTGGGCACTTGAAGCTAAGCTGGGCTTCTGTACCCTGGAGGCGTGAATTGATGTAGAGTTCAGTACGCGGGCCTTTTGCCATGGAAATATGGCTTGGATTTTGCCCCTCTTTCGCATGTAAATGAATGGGACTGGAAGAATTGCAGCATTTGGAAGTGTACCATGTGCATGTGGAGAAGGTGGGAAATACAGAGACAAGCCGTGTCGTGCGCCTTTGATTTCTGTGGGTTTGTGTGCCTATGTGTCTGAGTACCGTGCGTACATCTCAGATCAGAAGCAGGCACGCACTCTGCTTTAACTAATTCCAAATGTATGTTGCTGCGAGAGAAAATGTGGTTTCCTCTGCTTTGCCTTTTCTCCAAAAGAAATCATTTTATTTTTACCTTCGGCTTTTATCATTAGTGGAGAAACAGGAAGGGAGCCACCCAGATATTTGGGGAAGGGACACAGCTGGACTGGCTGTCTAGAATAGAAGCCTCCGCAGGCCTTTTTTGTCACCCATCAGATCAGGCATATTTTTAGAAATTAAGGGTCCCTCCAGTGTTACACATGGAAGTTGAAAGTCTTCTCCTGTGTGAGTGATGAGTTCCGTCCAGCGTCTCTAATTGGAGAGCAAGAACCTGGCAACTCTCCAGACAAAAGCCGAAACGGGGGAACTGTCTGGAGCGGCATCGCCTCTGGAAGAATGAGTCACAGCCATGTGAAAGGCTTCTCTCCCACATGTGTTTCTCCAAACACCCCCCCTCCCCACCCCTCCAGCCAGTCCTTCTGCTGGCAAAGTCCTTCTGTTAGAACTTACAGAATCTGATGGGCAAACAAGACCGGCCCTTTCCTTTGTTCTAGCAGTTCCCAGCCAGTCTTTCTCCCTATTTTTCTTCTTCTGGCTTCAGGAAGGACACCAAAGAAGATAAGCTCCAAAAGATTTTACAAAGCAAAAGACAAAACATCCCAACTTTCAAGCACATTCCTGAGATGTGCGCAGCTCTTTTCAGGTGGCTTAAAGCGACAGGGAAAGATTAGACGCCAACCGTGAAGATTGTTTGGATTTCTTGGGGGAAGTTGAAAGTGGTTTGAATAGGGAATTGTGGCTTACGTTGTGTCTACTACCCTCATCCTACTTCTGTATTTGAGAACAGGTTTTGCAAGTTTGGACTTCTTTTTTTTTCATAACCCTTCCGAATTTGTCTCACCAGAGGCAATACAAATGTTTGTGTGTACAGTCAACGTTGGAAAAATATTCATCTCTCCAACTCATCTTCAAAACTCTCCGGAAATGCTATATGGGTCAAATTGCACATTTCTTTAAATGCATTTCTAAATCTCAGGCTTGGGAATTTCCTCATCTTTCTTCTTGGTTTTAAATGTACAAAAATAACAAATTAAATAACTAGCCATCTGCTGCCCTTTCACAACACCCAGAATCTTTCTCTGGGACAGCTGCCTCGTTTTGTTTAACAGCAGAACTGGGCCCTGTTAACATCTGTAGCCTCTTGTTCACAGGCCGTATCATATTTTGCTCTCCCTAAAATATTGTCTCTTTTTCCATGTAGATTGTTAGGATAGAAAATTCTTTATTGGACAAGTGTGATTGGACATGCAAGGAATTTGTCTTTGGTGCAGATGCTTTCAGTGCAGTGGTGGGCTCTGGATCCCACAACAGTGGCCACCTGGACTGTAACATTCCCGTGGTTCGTCCATGAGGCCAATGTGGAGAAAAGACAGGACACAACCTTTCTCGGGATGGAGCGACCCAGATTGGGGGTCTGAGAGCCCCTTTTATTGAGATAGGACAAAGGCAGGAGGAGCAATAGCATGTGATTAAAACAGCCTGTAAAAGTACAATTTCTAATCTACTGCTCAGGGAAGTTCTGTCTATATATGGTCAAATCCTGGGCGTCATTGGTAGGGCACATCTCAGGATGTTATGTTATGAACTATCAGGATGTTATGGAGTTTTAGGAGTTTGTTTTCTCCTGTGTGGTTCAGCGTGGCTCTGCATGCCCTGGTATGAACTGGGCCATGGGGGACACACACCTACACAAGGAACTATATTACAACACTCGACATGCGCAGCGCACACATGCATCCTAGCACTTCCGTGCACCTCCGTGACACTCCAGCTGCTCAGCGGAGCATCGTGCAGGTACTGTATGCGCCGTGCGCGTGTGCAGAAGCGCCGAAGACTTAAAAGACCAGTAAGGAGCTTGGGGCCTCCGGAGCACCGTACCGGAACAGTATCCAGTGCTCCAGGCAGGCTCCGGTACGCCTGTACTGGGGCGTACCGCCTGCAACCCACCACTGTTTCAGTGTGCATAAAAGAAAAGATACATTCATCACGAATCCTAAGGTAGAACACTTAATGATAGCCACAGGATACAAGTAAGCAATCAAATCATACTAGGAAACAATCAATATAAATCATAAGGATACAAGCAACAAGGTTACAGTCTTGCAGTCAGAAGTGGGATGAGATGGGTAATAGGAATGATGAGAAGATTAATAGTAATAGTAATGCAGACTTAGTAAATAGCAATAGCAATAGCAGTTAGACTTATATACCGCTTCATAGGGCTTTCAGCCCTCTCTAAGCGGTTTACAGAGTCAGCATATTGCCCCCACAGTCTGGGTCCTCATTTCACCCACCTCGGAAGAATGGAAGGCTGAGTCAACCTTGAGCCGGTGAGATTAGAACCGCTGAACTGCAGATAACAGTCAGCTGAAGTGGCCTGCAGTACTGCACCCTAACCACTGCGCCACCTCGGCTTGACAGTGTTGAGGGAATTATTTGTTTAGCGTTTGGGAAACAAACTGTTCTTGTGACTAGCTGTCTTGGTGTGCAGTAATCTATAGCATCATTTTTAGGGTAGGAGTTGAAACAATGTATGCCCCCTTTTTGACTCGTCCACTATACAGGTCCTCTAGTTCTAACCGATTTGATTTTTCCCCCAGTGGTTGTCATGAGGATGGAAAGGATGGTTGTATAGAAACCAATCTATTTTGTAGGCCACCCATTTGCCAATGCTGTATAAAATAAAAAATATCAAATCTATAACAACTTCCAGTATTAAGCTAAATGAGTAGCAATAGCACTTATATACCACTTCACTGTGCTTTTACAGTTCTCTCTAAGTGGTTTACAAAGTCAGCATATTCCCCCCAACAATCTGGGTTCTCATTTCACTGACCTCGGAAGGATGGAAAGCTGTGCCAACCTTGAGCCTGGTGAGATTCGAACTGCCAAATTGCAGGCAGCCTGCTGGCAGCAGAAGTAGCCTGCAGTACTGCATTCTAACCACTGTGTCACTGTGGCAAGGAGCAATAGCAATAGCAATAGCAGTTAGACTTATATACCGCTTCATAGGGCTTCCAGCCCTCTCTAAGCGGTTTACAGTGTCAGCATATTGCCCCCAACAACAATCCGGGTCCTCATTTTACCCACCTCGGAAGGATGGAAGGCTGAGTCAACCCTGAGCCGGTGAGATTTGAACAGCCGAACTGCAGAACTGCAGACAGCTGAAGTAGCCTGCAGTGCTGCATTTAACCACTGCGCCACCTCGGCTCAAGTATCTATATTAGGGGACGGGCAACTACATAGACTCCCTCTCTGAGGGAGATGGTGGTCTAAAAACATGAAATATAAATAAATATTAAGATGTTGCCCTTCATTCGCTTGTTATGGCCTTTGTAGGAAAACCTAGTTCTCTTCTGTTGAATTTTGCTGAGTCCCCTGGTATTTGCAGGGGAGGGAGGTCAAAAAAGGCAAGATGGCGGTCATGACATTCTCCACCCCTTTGTACATACAAAGTTGCTTTGTTCATGTAGAAACGGAGCAATATTCATCATGATACTGTGCCTGCTATCTTGTTCTTATCCTAATGCAGACTCTTGCTTGGGTGTCTAATGCTGTATGTAGACTGTATGTACCTGCAGGAATGCAGACCATGTAGGTTTTCAGGATAGTTTCTAGATTACAGATCCTAACTGACTTCAAAAATGTTGATAATACCTTAATAATAATTGGGGTAAATTAGAATGTCGGCTGTTCTTGTGAGATAATGGTAAAAAGTGACATCGTTGACTGATATTGTCTTACTTTTAGCAAGAACTGTTGCACGTCTTAATAACCCAGTCGGAAAACGTATCATATCAAAACCTCAATTGACAAAAGATGGTACAGGTGCGGACCCAACAAAAGCGCGCCGACAAAACCGCGGCGAGGAAAACCGCGACGTTGAAATCGTGCCCACAACAGCTCGCCGACAAAACTGCGCCCACAAAAGCGCAATTAGGGTTAAGGTAAGGGTTAGGGTTAGGTTTAGGGTTAGGTTTAGGGTTAGGGTTAGGGTTAGGGTTAGGTTTAGGTTTAGGGTTAGGGTTAGGGTTAGGGTTAGGGTTAGGGTTAGGGTTAGGGTTAGGTTAAGGGTTAGGTTTAGGTTTAGGGTTAGGGTTAGGGTTAGGGTTAGGGTTAGGTTTAGGGTTAGGTTTAGGTTTAGGGTTAGGGTTAGGGTTAGGTTTAGGGTTAAGGTAAGGGTTAGGGTTAGGTTTAGGGTTAGGTTTAGGGTTAGGTTTAGGGTTAGGGTTAGGTTTAGGGTTAGGGTTAGGGTTAGGGTTAGGGTTAGGGTTAGGTTTAGGGTTAAGGTAAGTGTTAGGGTTAGGTTTAGGGTTAGGTTTAGGGTTAGGTTTAGGGTTAGGGTTAGGGTTAGGGTTAGGGTTAGGTTTAGGGTTAGGGTTAGGGTTAGGGTTAGGGTTAGGGTTAGGGTTAGGGTTAGGGTTAGGGTTAGGGTTAGGGTTAGGTTTAGGGTTAAGGTAAGGGTTAGGGTTAGGGTTAGGGTTAGGGTTAGGGTTAGGGTTATTACTTTGTTTTCACGTTGTTTGTTGATGGTAATAATATTATTATTGGTAAATATATTATTATTAACCAAATTGAAAAGATGAAGAAAAATGTGCATCTTTTTTCCCAGGAAGGAAGACCCACTTCCTATAATATTTCCTGGGTCACCGATATCCTCCTTTTGTCTTCCCAATCTTCGAGACTAAGATTACTCATGTTCTGGTTAAAATTAACTCCTTTGATTTGTTTTAACCCCATCCCACTAGATACGGACATTCTTTTATAATGAGAAAAATTTCCTAGACCCTTTCCTCATTCTATTCCTGACAGGAAAGAAAAATGTAACGAGTTAAACAAAAAACAAAAACTTTGAACTTCACAATGTTCATAAAGTAGAGACATAACACTGCCAGTATGAAATACTGATTTTCATAGGAGAGCTTTAAGCACATGCCATACACTTAGGCTGAAACAAATACTTTCAAGAGCGCTAGCTGACTCTTTCCGAGAGTTCTGCAATGATAGGATCTTGATGTATATCTTGTGCATGAAAAGAAGAGAAAGAGCGGGGAAAGAAATCAAAGGCGTTTTAGTTTATTTTAAAATAGAGTGACTAGAACAGATGAGAAAGCTAGAGGTGTCCAAAATGCTAAGACTTGTTTTTGTATATTAAAATAAGAAGTGTGATAAATTTCAAAGTAGACGAAGGCTAGATTGAAAGCATGCAAAGGCAAGTAGGTGAATAGGTACTTCTTCAGTGGGAAGAGAACAGCGTTCCGTATGCCTTTGGCCAGAGGTGGGTTCCTACCAGTTCGCACCTATTCGGTAGAACCGGTTCGTCAAATCTACCGAACCGGTTAGAAGAGGTTCCACCAGTGGACCCGGAAAGCAGGCCACACCTACAGAAGAGGCTCCAAACTTTTTTGAAACCCACCACTGGTGGGTGTGTAATGTCCCGCAGTTATCTACGCATTAATAATGATCTAGTAATATTTCTTTATACATTTTAGGGACCTTTCCTTACATAATCGGTGTTTTCTTTCATACTTTTGGATTTCTAATTTCTGTTTCCATTAATTGGCATTGCTAAAACCAATCCCACATGAAAAAGTATTCAAAGCCTTCTTGATTTTAATTGTCAATTTATTTATTCCTGCACATTGTAATATTTATTCATTTACATATCTCTGTTTTTCCACTGTTGTGCAAACACAATTCCAGCAGCTGCTAACATGTGTAAAATTAAATATATATTATACTCCCTTTCAAATAGCCAACAAAATATTTCTGGTTTTAATTCCATATCTTGCTTTACGATTGCTTCTAACCACTAACTTCTGAATAGCTACTTGGACTGACCTAAGTACTAATTCATAATTTTATATCGGGTCACATGGGTGGCAAGCCACTCCCATCCAGTCACATGGGCAGCAAGCCACTCCCATCCGGTCACATGGGTGGCAAGCCACTCCCACAAAGGAGGCCACACCCACAGAGTAGGTTCCAACAATTTTTGAAACCCACCACTGCCTTTGGCATATAGCCACATGGCCACATGACCACGGAAATTTTCTTTGGACAATGCTGGCTCATGCGGCCAAGAAACGGACATGAGCACCGTACCCTAGAATCGGACACGACCGACAGGGAAAGCTTTATCTTTAGACAAAGCTTTCCCCGGATCATGACTTTCAAGGACTAGAAAGCAAAAGCAAGATCAAATTGAACAAGGGAAGTTTTCTCTAACTAGAACAACTCAGGAGCACTTTCTCTTTTTAAACATTCTTTTCTTTGTCACCCAATCAGTCATGGGTGACACAGGGAAGGGGTAGAGGGCTTAATCCTCGCAGAAAGCTTGTATAATCCTTTGGACAATTGTCAGCCTTGTTTCCACAGTCTCAACTCTGATGTTCAGGGACAGCAGTCCGGGCTGGGAAGTAGGGTTAAGTGCCAGAGAAAGAGATGGATCAGGCTCAGGATCTTAGATAGATAGCTTAGAACAAAGGAGAGCCTAACTGAGCAGCCAAGGCTCCCATCAAATAGAAAAATGGTTCATCTTATTATATTCGTTCAATTCCAATCCCTTAGAAATTATCTCTTCCCCTAGCTAATTCTGAGAAATTAGCTATTATGTGCTCAAAAGACAACTGCGAGAATTGCATTTAGAGAAACAGAATAGGAATAGAAAAGGGGAATAGGAATAAGAATAGGAATAGAAAAGGGAATGAGAAGAGGGTGCATGTGATCTATGTATCTATTTCACATATAGAGTTAATATATTATAGAAATTGTGTAATTGGAAGCAATGAAAACTGGAATGAAAGTGGAGGTTGAAATACAAACAGTCTGAGACGTCCAGAGGACATTTCCTGAAAATAAAGAAGACCGAAGGGGCTTTATTATGAAAATCAAAATAGAAAGCAAAAAAAAAAAAAAAATCTGAGTTGATGTTAAATGTTAAGACAAGATAATGTTAACCTGATTGCTTAGTAATTTGATAGATGATAGTAAACATGAAAGGGAACATGAAAGCAGATGGTATCACTTTCTTTTATCATCAACACAATGGGTGGTTGTGGTCCTTAAGGATAGTTAAAACAGCAGCCTTTCTAATGGGGATGCAAATGTGTTGTGACTCAGCAGAAGTTTGCTGTGAGTTGAGTCGGGATGCAGGAATAACAATGCAGCTGGGGCTCGTTAGTGTCGTCTTCTGGAGATAAAAGGACCGATGGTGCCACGCCCTGGTTGCAGAAGTCAACGTTCATCGTTCATCGTTCGTTCATCGTTCGTTCATCGTTCATCAATCGTGGTTTGTTTGTGAGAGGCACTTGGATAAGTGATTTGCTTTCTGTAACTCTGATTCAAAGAGACACTTGGGGAAATGATTTGCTTTCTTTTTGTACACCTGGTTTGGCCGTAAGAGATCTTTGTTTTTGCATTCTGTTATCTTCTTGCCCGAGACTTTATTTATGTTTATTTTGGGCTCGCAGCCAGCGGAAGCCAGGACTGATAAAGTTATTTCCTTTTAAGTCTGTCTGCCTGTCGTCTTTGAACGAGCGAAGAAGGGGGGACAGAACACAAATGTGTAAAAACTGGACTCTGAGACAGAGTGAAAGAAGTTTGATACCTTTGAATTATGGACTTGGACACAGTTACAAAGGGTGTTATGAAGAATAGCATGAGCTGCAAAAAGAATTAGTCCGTCAGTCCTGGACTGAATACATGTTGGCTGTTACCTTGGAGCAAAAAATAAATTATATAATTTGGGTATGTGATACTGAAAGAAAAGGATGGACTAGAAAAAAGGATAATGGTTGGCAAGATCAGAGCTCTGGTACCTCGTGAGCCATCGGAAAGGAAACTGCAAAGTAGGATTTTACCCTGCTTGGATCACATGACTTCCATCTTTCCCCAAAATTGAAAGGATACCTTTGTGGGCATCTTTTTGACGCAAAAAAGAGGTAACTATCAGAACCTGATTGACGAGATAGAGCGAGGCTGTGATGACCTGGCCCACCAACTTGTTCAGGCACACAACACAGCTGAGTGATTTTTTTCATCCTAGAGTAAACAGATTATATCCTATTTCAAGTAGAGCAAATATTTATAATAAATTTGCTTCTCGGCATAAAATTAGCAAGTTCATGCTTACTGGAAATCTGAGCTTTTTAATTATCTTTTGGGGTGAAACATTTCCCACTTTTCTGATGAGTAAGTGGCCACATTCCCACTGCTGGGAATGTGACATGTTCAGTCAAGGCAGGTTTTCAAATTGAGCTGCTAGTTCCTGGGGTTGTCTTAACAGACAGAGTGTCTAGGAACCGAGGAGAAAGGAACACAAAGGCCAATCTATCCCCAATGATTTCCAAGGTCTTTCCCTGTTACTAAGAGTTCTCCCCACCATGCTCAAGTTGGCAGAAAACTATCCACATGAAATGTGCTCTCCCCATTGCCAACATTTATGCTGTCTTTATTGCCTTTGTTTCAACTAACCATAGTTACCTGTTACCAGGGATGGGTTTCTCACCCCGTTCCAACCGGTTCAGTTGGAACGGGGCCGGCGGCGTCCTCGTGCACGCGTGCGGTGCACGCTTGCGTACTAGCATCTGTGCGATGCTCCAGCTGCTCCTGGAGGATCGCGCAGGCGCTGTATGCGTCCTGCGCATGCGTGGAAGCGCAGAACTCATCAAAACCGGGTAAGGAACGCGGGCGGGCGGCTGGGCCCTTCGCCGTTCCCGGAAGTTACTTACTTCCGGGTTCGTCGACCAACCGGTTCGCAGGGACCGCCGCGAACCGGTTGAAACACACCCTTGCCTGTCACCTCATGTTCCTTCAAGGTAATGAGTAACCAAGTCAAACAATTTTACAACCTTGGGGAATGTCCTTGGAGGGAATCAGAACGAGAAGAAAATACAACTTAACTTTCCCTCTTGCATCAAATGAAGGATTTTTTTTCATTCATGGGCTGTACGAAAGGAGATGAAGGCTGTTACGTACGGACGTACATTGTTAAATGTACATGTTTTCACATGCTCATCGGGGATTGGTTGCCCAAACCCCGGGAAGTTTAAACAACTGTCATTGGCCGGCTGGTCTACCGGAGCTCCTTAAAAGGCGAGTCACTTACTCTTGAAATAAAAAGTGCTGAAACTCACTTGAGCCTCTTGCCTGCTGCTTCTCGCCGATCTAACACTGGAAACAAAGGACAAAGGGACAGGAGAACCCTCGCTGGACAAGCAGCCATTTCGCACAAGGACTAAGACCGTGTACCACAGCACGAGATGACATCGCAAGCATCCCTGCACCAGTGATCTTTGACTCGCATATGGAGGACTGGCACACGTACATGGGGTGATTCCGGATGTTCCTGGAAGCTAACGACTACTAGGACCGGCTGGACAATAGGAAGTGGGTATTATAGCAATAGCAATAGCAGTTAGACTTAGATACCGCTTCGTAGGGCTTTCGGCCCTCTCTAAGCGATTTACAGAGTCAGCATATCGCCCCCAACAACAATCCGGGTCCTCATTTCACCCACCTCGGAAGGATGGAAGGCTGAGTCAACCCTGAGCCGGTGAGATTTGAACCGCCGAACTGCAGAACTGCAGTCAGCTGAAGTAGCCTGCAGTGCTGCATTTAACCACTGCGCCACCTCGGCTCTCTCTTATTCCTAAGTTACTGCGGAACAAAAATCTATAAGATGCCAACAGACGTAGAGACCGTCGCATGGACAACCTTACAACGTGCCCTGGAAGACCAATATGTGCCATCCGCCACCCCCATGGTGAGTTGGAACGAGTTTTACCACCAGCACCAACAGGAAGGAGAGACGGTGAACGATTTTGTAGCCAGCCTCCGAGAAATCGCAACCTGGTGCGAATTCATCAATCCAGAAGAAATGATGAAGGACCGGATCATCCTAGGAATGAGAGACCCCTCCTTGCAAAAGAAACTGCTAATCAGAAGGGGAGTCTCATTCAAGGACGTGGTCGAGGAAGCCCGGGCAGCTGAGTCGTCGTATAACTCGACAGCGCACTTAAAAGAAAACCAGTGGGGAACACCAAACGTTCAGGGAACCCGATTGGGCAACCGAAGTTCCAGAGTACGACGATGAAGGGGACGATGCCGACACCATCCACCGTATGTACCCAGAGAGGAGACAAAGTGCAAGAGACATAGAGGGCAGGCAATCACGTTGCTTGGGCTGCATGGGATTCCATTCAAGAGTGGCGTGCCATTTCCGGGAAGCCATCTGCCACAGATGCCAATGGAAAGGCCACATTGCCAAGGCGTGCAGAGCATCCCAGCCCACCCCATCCAAGACCCACAGCTCTACAGGGGAGACCAAACAACCCACGACCCGGCCAACAGCAGAATAGGTGGAGAGAGGAACAGTACCAAGCCCAGAGGGAGATCCATCACATCACTGTGGGCCACTCAGAGGCCTACGAAGGGGAAACGTTCCATGCCACATTGACCATTGAAGGGGGACCATGCAAGATAGAGCTGGACACAGGATCATATTTTACTATCATGTCCTGGCAGACCAGAGGTGGGTTCCTACCAGTTCGCACCTATTTGTAGAACCAGTTTGTCAAATCTACCGAACCGGTTAGAAGAGGTTCCACCAGTGGACCCGGAAAGCAGGCCACACCTACAGAAGAGGTTCCAAACTTTTGAAACCCACCACTGGTCCTTGGATATGATTATTCTACACTATTATGCTCATATTTATAAAACTCAGTGCCTCTGTGAAAGGTAAGGATGACTACTGTGTTTGTGGTGCAATCAGGACATTGCGTGTGTTGAAGGTGTTTTAACGCAAACCAAAGATGCCTTTTAAAAAACAGGTTTACATCCTATTCTTATGCATGCCAGTGCTGTGTGTGAGGTAATTTAAGGTGGTTCTGACAAGTGTCGTCGGCATCTTCATATCCGGTCACATGGGTGGCAAGCCACTCCCATCTGGTCACATGGGTGGCAAGCCACTCCCACCCGGTCACATGGGCGGCAAGCCACTCCCATCCGGTCACATGGGCAGCAAGCCACTCCCACAAAGGAGGCCACACCCACAGAGTAGGTTCGAACAATTTTTGAAACCCACCACTGTGGCAGACCATTAAGAAATTGAACCCGACAGCCAGCAAGAAGCTCCTCAAACCACCAAATGTCCGGCTCAACAACTACCAGGGGAATCAGATCCAAGTCCTAGGAAGAATGGAGGTTGAGGTCTTGGCTGGGACGATAAGCCACTGCTCGGGCTCCTCACTGGAACCAACAAACCCGCCATACATGTCCCCAAGGATGACCAGATGGGCCGTTTACCTCACGACGTATGACTACGAGCTGATCCGCCACCCAGGGAAGGACATCAGCCACACTGATGCAATCAGCCATTGCCCATTACAGGAGCTGGTGGAAGACCCCTCTCCCACCGCCATGGTACTGCTGATCGATGTCGACCCAGCCATCCCTGTTACCGCCAGGGACATTGCCGAGCACACACAAAAGGACAAGGGGTTGCGAAAGGTTCTGAACTGGGTGTTGAGGGGGTGGCCACAGGAGAAGCTGAGTGAGGCGTTCCAGAGCTACCAGAGTAAGCAGGCAGAACTATCAACAATCAAGGGTTGTTTGTTGTGGGGGGAGAGAGTTATTGTATCCCAGAGGCTGCGGAGACGAGCCATGGAAGCCCTCCACAAGGGTCACCCGGGGATACTACAGATGAAGGCACTAGCCCAGAGATACATCTGGTGGTCCAATATGGATAAGGACATAGCAATAGCAATAGCAGTTAGTCTTATATACCGCTTCATAGGGCTTTCAGCCCTCTCTAAGCGGTTTACAGAGTCAGCATATCGCCCCCAACAATCCGGGTCCTCATTTTACCCACCTCGGAAGGATGGAAGGCTGAGTCAACCTTGAGCCGGTGAGATTTGAACCGCTGAACTGCAGATAACAGTCAGCTGAAGTGGCCTGCAGTGCTGCACCCTAACCACTGCGCCACCTCAGCTCTTCACGGACATCACGGAGTGGGTAGCCACTTGCAGACCCTGCCAGGAGACACGACCAGCCCCACCCCGGGCACCCATGTGAGAGTGGGAAGCAGCCAAGGGACTGTGGTCACGCATCCACATCGACTTCGTGGAACCAGTGGAAGGGCAGATGTTCCTGATCGTGGCGGATGCAAAAGCAACTGCCCGGCTATAAACTTTGCACGTGGGCAAGATGCCCCGGTGGTCAATCATAAACAGAGATGTGATCACATGTCATGGAACTACATTTCCCATAAGGCAGTCTCTGCCTGCATTTCCCATGAGGTAGTTTCTTAAAGGAGACAGTTCTTAATTCCTACACTACCTATATACTGCTGGGGCAGCACATATCTGTAAAGGCCATTGCCAAATAATTCATGGCCATCACTGTATACATCTCTCCATTCAGCATACTTTTCTCTTTTGCATAATAGCAATAGCAATAGCAGTTAGACTTATATACCGCTTCATAGGGCTTTCAGCCCTCTCTAAGCGGTTTACAGAGTCAGCATATCGCTCCCACAATCTGGGTCCTCATTTCACCCACCTCGGAAGGATGGAAGGCTGAGTCAACCTTGAGCTGGTGAGATTTGAACTGCTGAACTGCAGATAACAGTCAGCTGAAGTGGCCTGCAATACTGCACCCTAACCACTGCGCCACCTCGGCTCCCCAGGTTTCCATGAGAATTTGATGGTGTTCCATTGAGAGACTGGGGTGGTGATGGCGGGAATTATTCAAACACAGGCAATTTTCTATCGTTAGGGCTTTGCCTCATGATCAGAGGCTCCAGGGATATTTTTTAATCTAGCAGGTTTTGTGTCCCAAAAAAGTATGAAAACCCCTGGCCTAGAAGAAGAGACCAGATTTCATTTGAGCCAAGATTTTGGCTCAGAGACCTGTGCATAACAGGTGACAGATCTTGATTACGATGCCTTCTTTTCTGATGGATAGAAATGACTGCAATTTTTTAAAAAAAGTTTCTGTATCCCAATGACAAGAGATTGCCAAACAGTTGCAGTGGGCCTCATCCCCCAGAAAACAAAAGGCATTACATGGCATTTAAGAAGACTGGACTACTGCAACGTGCTCTACATGGGACAGCCCTTGAAGAGCATTCGGAGACTTCAGCTTGTCCAGAATGCAGCCACGCGAGCGATCGTGGGTGCAACTCGGTTCACCCACGTAACACCTATCCTCCGCGAGCTGCACTGGCTGCCTATTGGTCTCCGGATACGCTTCAAAGTGCTAGTCGTAACTTATAAAGCCCTACATGGTATTGGACCTGGGTACTTGAGAGACCGCCTGCTGCCAATTACCTCCAATAGACCGATCAGATCCCACAGACTAGGTCTCCGCCGAATTCCATCCGCCGGCCAATGCCGACTGGCGACTACCTGGAGGAGAGCCTTCTCTGTGGCTGCTCCGACCCTCTGGAACGAACTCCCCATGGAGATTCGAACCCTCACCACCCTCCAGGCCTTCCACAAAGCCCTTAAACCTGGCTATTCCGACAGGCCTGGGGCTAAAAAGCTTCTGCCCCCTCCTCGAATGGTATGGTTGTTGTGTTTTTTAAATTGTGTATTGTTATGTTCGTCTTTTTATCCCCTGTCTGTACCCCCCTTCCCTGACTGAATCGTGAGCCACCCTGAGTCCCCTTCGGGGAAAAGGGCAACATATAAATGTAATAAATCCAATCCAAGAAGCAGAAATAACGGATGGCCTCTATCAGACTATCACTGATCACATGGAGAGTTAATTAGCCACTCGTGCTGGGTATTTATGTAGGAAAAAATGGGTTTTTTAAAAAGTAAACTATAGGCTAGATAAGACAATGTGAATTTGAAATGCCTTTGGGGGAAGAGCAGGGGTGGGTTCCTGCCAGTTCTAACCTCTTCCATAGAAGAGGTTCCACAAAGAGGTTCTACAGTGCCATTTAGAACCGGTTCCAATTCCCTCCCCGTGCCCGTCCTCACATCATCAAGATGAAGAGCGAGAGGAGGAATTCTGGGAGTTGAAGTCCACAAGTCTTAAAGCTGTCAAGTTTGAAACCCCTGGGCTTTTTTTTCTAAAGGGTTAGGGGTGCAAGGGTCTTGTAACTTGACAGCTTTAAGACTTGCACTCTTCAATGCCAGAGTTCCTGAGCCAACATGACTGGAGGAGGGATTCTGGGAGTTGAAGTCCACAAGTCTTAAAGCTGTCAAGTTTGAACACCCCTGGGGTTTTTTTTCTAAAGGGTTAGGGGGTGCGAAGGTCTTGTAACTTGACAGCTTTACGACTTGCGTGCTTCAAATGCCAGAGTTTCTGAGCCAACATTTTGGTTGCTAAGCAAGAGCGTTGTTAAGTGAGTTTCACCACATTTTACAAGTTGGCCACTCCCACCCAGTCATATGGCTGGCAAGCCACTCCCACCCGGTCACATGGCTGGCAAGCCACTCCCACAAAGCAGGCCACACCTACAGAAGAGGTTCTAAAAAAATTTGAAACCCACCACTGGGGAAGAGCTACTGGAGTAGGAAAGCACAGGATTAGCCATAGCCACAAAATTTAGGTTGAGGTTTCTCAGAAGGACACTAAAGCTGCTATTGAATTGTTTTCGTCAGTGCAATCACAGAGACCACACATCGACTTTTTGGAATGTTGCCTCTCAAAGGCCAAGTTTGGCCTTGCCCCCCAAAAAGATGTGTTCCCCTAATTTCGAGCAAAACAATTGTACCTGGGGAAAGGGATTACCTGCTATGCCCTTCCCTCCCTCCTGTTTGCAGTGTTTCTCTGAACACTTTTGTTTTTGAATAGTTTTCCCTTTCCAACAAACAGCATTGGAATTTGTCTAACAGGTTCTAGCATGTGATATGTAATCAGCCTTAACAATTAATGGGATAGTTCATTCCTGACTATTCCTTTAACAAATTCAAAAGTTACTGAAAGAACCAATCAATCAGTGCGTGGCCTGCATTATTCCAGGATATTTGTAAAAAAATGGATATCAATGTTCATAATAGATTTAGATTTAGTTTATTTGTATGCCGCCCTTCTCCGGGAGGGACTCAGGGCGGCGAACAACTCAAAAGGGGAAAAGGGGATACAAACACAATACACGTAATTAAAATACACAAGAGTCATACAGCCATACCAGTCGAGAGGGGAGGGGAACTCATCAACCCCAGGCCTGCCGGCACAGCCAGGTTTTGACGGCTTTTCGGAAGGCCTGGAGAGAGGTGAGGGTCCGAATCTCCGTGGGGAGTTCATTCCAAAGGGCTGGAGCTGCCACAGAGAAGGCCCTCCCCCGGGTAGTAGCCAGGTGGCATTGGCTGGTGGACGGAACCCGGAGGAGGCTGACCCTGTGTGATCTAACGGGTCTTTGGGAGGTAATTGGCAGCAGGCGGTCTCTCAAGTACCCAGGTCCAATAACAACAGCCAGAAGTAACAATTGTTGATAAGAAAAACAACAAAATCTGCATAGTTGACATTGCAGTATCTGGAGACAGTAGAGAGAAAGAAGCAAGAGAAAATCACAAACGACAAAGAACTGCAAATAGAAAGATTATGGCAAAAGAAAGCAAAATAGTATCGATTGTAATAGGCATTTTATGTGCAATCCCAAAACATCGGAAGCAGCACTTGGAACCCATCGGCATTGACAGAATCACCCTCCTTCAATCGCAAAGGCAGCTTTACTTGGAACAGTTCACATCCTGTGACAATCTGCCTAACCCAGGTCCTGGGGTGAAAAATCAATAGATGGGCAAAAATGCCAGTCCATTCTAAACAGGTAGCATTATAATATTGCATTAACAATATTAATTGCATGTGTTTCCCTCCTACTAATTGGCCAAGTTTTCCATCTCTCAGGCTGGGGGGTCAAACATTACGCCCCTCAGACAGGGTTCACAATTTGGGAGTCCTCCTGGACCCACGGCTGACTTTTGAACACCACTTGTCGGCTGTGACCAGGGGGGCATTTGCCCAGGTTCGCCTGGTGCACCAGTTGTGTCCCTACCTGAACCGGGAGGCCCTCACAACAGCCACTCGTGCCCTTGTGACCTCTAGGCTGGACTATTGCAACGTGCTCTACATGGGGCAGCCCTTGAAGAGCATTCGGAGACTTCAGCTTGTCCAGAATGCAGCCGCGCGAGCGATCGTGGGTGCACCTCGGTTCACCCACGTAACACCTATCCTCCGCGAGCTGCACTGGCTGCCTATCGGTCTTCGGATACGCTTCAAGGTGCTAGTCGTCACTTATAAAGCCCTTCATGGTATTGGACCTGGGTACTTGAGGGACCGCCTGCTGCCAATCACCTCCACTAGACCGATTAGATCCCACAGATTAGGCCTCCTCCGAATTCCATCCGCCGGCCAGTGCCGACTGGCGACTCCTCGGAGGAGAGCCTTCTCTGTGGCTGCTCCGGCCCTCTGGAACGAATTCCCCTTGGAGATTCGAACCCTCACCACCCTCCAGGCCTTCCGCAAAGCCCTTAAAACCTGGCTGTTCCGACAGGCCTGGGGCTAAAGAGCTGTTGCCCCCATCTCGAATGGTATGACTGTTGTGTGTTTTTAAATTATGTATTGTTATGTTTTGTCTTTTATTTTCTGTCTGTACCCCCCTTCCCTGATTTGAATTGTGAGCCGCCCTGAGTCCCCTTCGGGGGAAAAGGACGGCATATAAATATAATAAAATAAAATCAATCAAACCAAATTAACAAGCAGCCATTGGGCAAAACAACAATTCGTTGTGAGATAAGCTATAGTAGATAAACTTTCCCCAGCTCAATCATTTCCAAGAATCTCAGAGACTAGGATTCTCATGATGGGTGACATATCCTCCAGATATGACAGCTTTTATTCTGACATATCTGGAGAGAAATTAATCATCACATGCACCAATTCTTATTCTCACTTGCCAGATCGTTCAAATCTAGAAATGGGTTTCAGTGCGTGGAAACGGGGACAATTGCCACCTAGCTCTGCTTCCATTCCATTCCCCCCTCAGAGACTGTCTCGCTTAACAACTGAGTTGCTACTTCCAGTTGTGGTTGCCAAACGAGAACTACATGCACCCTGACTGCTAAGACTTCACTGTTTCTCCTACACTCCTGTTGAAAGAAATGTCCTTCTGGGTTCGGCTCCAAGTGGGGAAAAGACACTGGAGACATGGAGGCTGCTTGGAAAGATGGTTTATTGTTGGACAGGACCACATGGCTTGAGCCCTGAACAGAAAAGGTGATCACATGCTTCAATGTTGGTGGAGAAGAAGAGAAGGGCTGAGGGAGGGGCTTGCTAGGCTTTTTATAACCTGTTCAGTCCCACCTCTCTGTTTCCTGTTCCTGTGTAAGAAATGTATTCTGATTGGTTGTCAGACTCCCATGGGGCCATGCAGGGGGCTTCTCTCTAGGCTGTTTTGAATCCAGGTATGAGTTCTCAGATGCCATGTGGAGACCTGAGTAAAAGGCCAATATTATCATGACTTTCTGTAGCTGCTGCTGAAGTCTTTATTATGTAAAGTGGGCTAGCCTGGCTAGTCTTAATGGGCCCATTAACAAAGTGGTGATGGGCAGGAAGCTACAGGCAACTATTCTGTCTTTTAAAACATGCTTCTTTTCACATCCAGAGAAACATTCTGCCTTTTCAATATTTCCTAGGATATTTCATTTTTCTGGGAGAGGTGCTGGGTGATAACTTCCCATACTCCAAAGCAGAGCTCTTCACAATGAGGGTGGATTTTGCTAGGAACCATTGTCCTCACAAGAAGTTTTCCTAAACAAAAATAAAATCAAAGAACTGAACTCATAGCACCAGGATGGGGTTGGGGAGAACGGGGGGGGGGAAATGCTAGGCGACTTGTTGAGGAGTTGTCAAGTTGTGTAAGGTTTCCATGAAAATTCAAAGAATTAAAACTACTCCATCTCTCTGGCCGGGGCGGGGGGGAATGAAAAAAGGGACAGGAATACCCCACAATCAATAACACTGTTGCTAAGGAAAGGACAAATAAATAAAAAAAAAACCCAGACTTGAAGCAGAGGGGGAGATGGCACCCAGAAAGGTTGCTCAAATTACAGCAATTTGCATTTAGCAGGAAGAAAACAAAATAGCTTTGCCACTCCCCGACAGGGAACCTGTCCTGAATTAAGTGTTATATTATAGGCCTCGCATAACTGCAGCAACCACAGTGACGTCCCGCGGCTTTGCTGACTTCCGAAGTAAAACACTGTTTAATGTCTGTGTGTGTACCGTTGCCATGGGGAGGGGGTGTGTATCTCTCTGTGTGTGCACAGCCTGCTTATCGCAATGAAGGAAATCTGAGCTCAGAGTTGACGCAGGACGAAGGGACCGTTGTTGGCCTGACCAAAACAGACAAGAGGAAGGAATTCCTGGGTTTGCCCTCGATTCTACGCTGGGAAAGGACACAATTGGACAATGGAGGGATGGGAATTCAGCCACCGTGGCCTTTATTTTTTTAGGGAAGCCACTGGGAATGAGATCATTGGGAGGGATGAAGGCAGGAGAACCACTCCTACCATGGCTGCTGTTCATTTGAAAAGACAAGAACGTTTATTGGTAAAAGCAAGTCTAGATACAGTCCAGTGGTGGGTTTCAAAAGTTTTTAGAACCTCCTCTGTAGGTGTGGCCTGCTTTGTGGGAGTGGCTTGCCGGCCATGTGATGAGTGGGAGTGGCTTGGCAGTCATGTGACTGGGTGGGCATGGCCAACTTATAAAATGTGGTACAACTCACTTAACAGCGCTCTTGCTTAGCAACCAAAATGTTGGCTCAGAAACTCTGGCATTTGAAGCACGCTAGCCTTGAAGCTGTCAAGTTACAAGACCCTTGCACCCCTAACCCTTTAGGGGGAAAAACCCAGGGGTGTTCAAACTTGACAACTTTAAGACTTGTGGACTTCAACTCCCAGAATTCCTCCTCCAGTCATGTTGGCTCAGGAACTCTGGCACTGAAGTGTGCAAGTCTTAAAGCTGTCAAGTTACAAGACCCTTGCACCCCTAACCCTTTAGGAAAAACCCCCAGGGGTGTTCAAACTTGGCAGCTTTAAGACTTGTCGACTTCAACTCCCAGAATTCCTCCTCCAGTCATGTTGGCTCAGGAACTCTGGCATTTGAAGCACGCAAGTCTTAAAGCTGTCAAGTTACAAGACCCTTGCACCTCTAACCCTTTCGAAAAAAAACCCCAGGGGTGTTCAAACTTGACAGCTTTAAGACTTGTGGACTTCAACTCCCAGAATTCCTCCCCCCGCTCTTCATCTTGATGATGTCCTGACGGGCGGGGGGAGGGAGCTGGAACCGGTTCTAAACGGCACTGTAGATTTGAGGAACCTCTTCTATAGAAGAGGTTAGAACTGGCAGGAACCCACCCCTGATCCAGTCCCACGCTTTGATCCATGAGAGAAATAACTGGCAAATAACTTTTTGTATTTGTATAGCTCTCCCCGCTTCCCCATGTCTGAACAGACTAATGCTGGGGCGCAGTCTAAATAGGATCAAAAGCAGCATTCAAGTAGGGAAGAGCTAAGCCTTCTTTCCTTGATATTGTGTGTCTTTCGCACCTTTCCTTCCTGGTCAATATTTGTGCATTTCCTAATCGCCTTACTTCCCTTCCCCAATCCCTCTCGAGGCAATTTGAAGTTAGGTGTGTGCTTGTTTTCACTGCGGCTGTACCTAAAGTGCTTAGGACACCATGGGAGAATCAGGGCCTCCTCCTGCTGAACATCGGAATAGTAGTGCAACTGAGCATCACTTAATCCCCTGCGCTCACTTCAGAATGCAGAAACTTTGCTGTTTTACGAGGAAACCTTCCTAGCTGCAAAGCTTCCACTCCTCCCCTGCCAGAGGTGGGTTCCTACCAGTTCGCACCTATTCGGTAGAACCGGTTCGTCAAATCTATCGAAACGGTTAGAAGAGGTTCCACCAGTGGACCCGGAAAGCAGGCCACACCTACAGAAGAGGTTCCAAAAATTTTTGAAACCCACCACTGCCACAGACAGACAGACAGACAGACAGACAGACTGACACAGAGAGAGCGAGAAAGAGAAAGGAAGAAATAATAAATAAAAAAAGAAAAAAGGAAAGAAAAGAGTGAGAGATGAAGGAAAAAAAGAAAAAAGGGACAGAGAGACAAAAGGAAGGAGAGAGAGAGAGAGAGAGAGAGCACATGGCTGGCAAGCCACTCCCACCAGGTCACATGGCTGCCAAGCCACTCCCACAAAGGAGGCCACACCCACAGAGTAGGTTCCAAAAGTTTTTGGAACCCACCACTGTCCCCTGCGCTTAGAGGTCTCTTGAAAGCTGTAATAATGAATTGATTACACACAACTTTGCAACAAAAAAATATATCTTCCCAATAGATATAACCAAGCTTGTTTCTATGCTGAATGGAAAAAAAAGTGGGGGTAGTGGAGAAAGGGAGAGGAAAAGATTTCATATATTATTTAGAATGTATTATTATTTTGAACTCCTAGGTACAATATTTACAAACAGGCACCATAACCTGGATACGGAAGATTGCCCGGACGTGACAGATAGAGACCTGGAGCCTGGTAGAGCAACTGGCAAAATGCAACCAGCGAGAAAACTGATGGCCCATAAGCAGGGCCGGATTTAGATGAAAAGAGGCCCTAGGCTATTCCACTTATGAGGCCCTTTCACCTCCCATTTTTAAGTTTGTAAATTGCATGAGAGACAATAAAATACATCATTACTGTGATATATATCAATATATATAGCTGGCCTCCCGACGGAGGGAGGCTCTGCTCTGTGGCAAAGGCAGCGAGGCCAGCCGCCTCCCCTGCTGCGCTCAGCTGCCCGGCTCGGCCCCCCTCGCCCTCACCTGCCTGGCCGCTGGTGGGCTCCGCGTCGACGGGGCGGCTACTGGGAGCGGCCGCGCCTCTCGCCCGACCGCCGGTGCCGGGAACGTGGGCGGGCTCCCCAACTGCCGCGGCGCTGAAACGATCTTAACCAATACATTTTTATGTTCGTTTCTTAGTCATATGCGTAGAATTTCTCCTTATTTTCGGTTCAGTGTTTTAGTGTTCACTGTTTTTAGAATAGTGTAATTTTAATTTTGCTAACAATTTGAATGTAGGCCCCTCTTGATCTTGAGGCCCTAGGCTGAAGCCGAGTTAGCCTATAGGAAAATCCGGCCCTGCCCATAATTAGGACCAGTGCTCATCTTCCAATTTTGCTAAAGGTAAAGGTTTTCCAGTTGTGTCCGATTCTAGGGGTGTGTTCATCTGTTTCTTAGTCGAGGGAGCCAAGGTTGTCTGAAGATATTTCCATGTTCATGTGACCAGCATGACTATATGCGGAGGTGCAGGGACGGCTGTTACCTTCCCACCAAAGTAGTACCTATTTATCTACTTGCATTTTGCATGCTTTCAAATTGTTAGGGGTCACAGTGGTGGGTTTCAAAAATCTTTGGAACCTACTCTGTGGGTGTGGCCTCCTTTGTGGGAGTGGCTTGCCGGCCATGTGACCTGGTGGGAGTGGCTTGCCAACCATGTGTTCTCTCTCTCTCTCTCTCTCTCTCTCTCTCTCTCTCTCTCCTTCCTTTTGTCTCTCTGTCCCTTTTTTCTTTTTTCGTTCATCTCTCTCTCACTCTTTTTCTTTCTTTTTTCTTTCTTTATTTATTTCTTCCTTTTTTCTCTTTATCTCTCTCTGTGTGTCAGTCTGTCTGTCTGTCTGTGTGTGTGTCTGTGTCTGTGTGTGTGTGTGGCAGTGGTGGGTTTCAAAAATTTTTGGAACCTCTTCTGTAGGTGTGGCCTGCTTTCTGGGTCCACTGGTGGAACCTCTTCTAACCGGTTTGGTAGATTTGACAAACCGGTTCTATCAAACCGGTGCGAACCGGTAGGAACCCACTTCTGCTAGGGGAGCTGGAGCTGGGCAAGCAATGAGAGCTCACTCTGGCACACAGCACTCCAGGCTGTAAGGTTTCCAGCTGACAAGCCCAGTGTCTTTAACCACTGAATTTCACAAACTGGTGCTTTTTTTTTCCCCTTCAAGCTTTTTTAGTTGTACATGATTTTCATCCCTAGACAATTATCTTTTTTCTTTCCTTGGGCATTTCCACCCAATTGACATATAAGCACCCATTGTTATCACATGGCAACAATTCTGCAAAAAAATTTTTTTTTTTAACCTCAAGCAGGTGTGTTGCCTCGTGGAGTGTGGTGTTACTGATTTTCACTTTTTTATTGTGGTTTTCAAAAGTCTTTTGGATATTAATGCCTCAAAAAAATTGGTGCCCTAGGACAGACCTTACTTAGCCTTAGCCTTAAGCCAGGCCTTCCTCAAAGCGCTGCAGAACTGCAAAAGTTCCAGTGGAAAAAGCAGTTTGCTTCTACTTCAGATGAAAATGCTCAGAATGAAAAATAGACATCATACAAATCAGAAGTGATTTTGAATGGGTGTGAAACAGTGGTGGGATTCAGCCAGTGGGCACCACTTCGGGAGAACCGGTTGTTAACTTTCTGAGCAGCTTGGTGAAGTGGTTGTTGGAAGAAATCATTAGGGCAGAGAACTGGTTGTTAAATTAATTGAATCCCACCACTGGTGCAAAATCTTTGTGTAAAGATAGTTGAGGAAGACAAATGGACACACGTTCACATATAATAGAACAGGTTCTCCTAATCCAATTTGGCAATCTCCAGGTGTGTAGTACTATAACTTCCATTTTCCGGTTCACCGACAAATGCGCAAAAGACTTTTCCGCGCCGACACAACCACGAGGGACAAATGCACGCCGTCATAACCGCTAATCGATTTGCGACAGTAGCGCGCCGACAAGATTGCGTATTGCGCCTTTCATCAAAATCGCGTGGAAATTTAAACTTTTAACTGGCCACAGAATGCCAAGAAAAGAGAGATAGAAAAAGCAAAGGAAAATTCACAACAAAAGAGAAGGTTCAACAATTTTCTACCTTTTTATTGCTTAAAAAAAGGTTTCCAGGCTGCAACTGTTCATTAAGTATTACATTAATCAGAAGCAAATCTTCAGACCAAAAGCAAAATAATATGTTTGAATAAAAGTTGGGATTTTCCTCTCCCTGAACTTGTTTATACATTTAAATTCATTTTCTTTCCTCTTTCTTGCCATCTGCTCCTCTTCGCGAAGGCTTGAATTTTTAAAAAACTTTTCACTTCTACTGCTTTTAAATGTTCGCGCTTTTATCGTTGCGTTTATATCGATGCGGAATTGTGGGCGCGCATATGACGTTGCATTGCAGTCGGCGCTATTTTGTCGATCGCTGTTTTGTTGGGTCACGCATTTTCCTCAACCAGCACAGCAATCATGGGGATGGTGGGAATGTTAGTCTCAAATCCCTGCAGAATTATAACTATTATGAAGTAGTACATCGTATATTATTGTAGGTATTGCGCAATGTGTAGCATCAACCTTATTCTGGATTCTGGATCTTAACCCATCTTGTTCGGGAATATTTATTTATTATTTATTTATTAATTAATTAGACTTATATACCGCTTCATAGGGCTTTCGGCCCTCTCTAAGCGGTTTACAAATTTTTTAGCAAATTGAGTCAGCAACTTGCCCCCACAATCTGGGTCCTCATTTCACCCACCTCGGAAGGATGAAAGGCTGCGTCGACCTTGAGCCGGTGAGATTTGAACCGCTGAACTGCAGATCACAGTCAGCTGAAGTGGCCTGCAGTACTGCACCCTAACCACTGCGCCACCTCGGCTCTTCCTACTAATAGTAGGTTAGCTTCTGTGCTTTGTATGGGCAGGCTGAAGATTGACTGGAGAACTACCTTTGAAGGCCTGTTTTCAGAGCCTGGTAAGTGCCAGCTGGTAGCCAGACGTTTAGTGCCAGAAGCAAAGTTTTCCTTAAGGAAAAATATCTTTAAAGCAGATAAATTATCCTTTCAGCATTAAGCCGTCCAGGACACGCATGTTGCTTTGTAACTTTCCAAGACCCCCACAAGTTGGGAGGGGAAGTAAAAGCACATCATACAAAGATGAAATTGATTTGCCCCATTCGTAGGTGCTTGGTCTCCATAAGCCAGATGTGGTTCATTTTAAAAAATGTCTACACTACTAGACTAGATAATATTTGCCTGTAACCTTGAAGCTGTGTACTACATTGGGTAGGGCTGTCAATGGGTTTTCCTTTAAAAATAAAAACCCCAAAACCCAAGATTTTGTGTTCAAATATATACACAGATTCTACATTAAAAACACAGATAACAAAAAATGCGACAAATTTGTTTTAAACCAAATTATGTTTATCTATTTAATACATACAGTATAACTTATAGAAAAAAACTAGAAACTCAAGACAGGGATCAAAAAAACTCAGATCTGCATTTAAAAACCCAGCATTGGCAACCTTGGTATTAATATTACGTGGAAAGGAATTGGCAAAGCCTCCAGACATTTGCAAATGATTCAGTCTTCGACAGAGGCTCTCCTGCCATTTTATCTCCATAGAGAGTCCACAAAGAAATCAGAAATGCTATGTGACAACGATGGAGTATATATCTGTATATGTACACATGAGAAAGAAAAGCATCCATCCAGTGGTGGGATTCAGCCGGTTCGCACCTATTCGGGAGAACCGGTTGGTAACTTTCTAAGCAGTTTGGAGAACCGGTTTTTGGAAGAAATCTCCTTTTGTTTTTTCCCCACTTTACAGGGCTAATCCTGTAAGGAAGGCAGGAAGGAAACATTCTGGTGTTGTTTCTAGCCTAATCTTTATCGCTGTGCTTACAGAAACTGCCTCTCTAGTTAACCTTCATTACCATTGTAACAACTAAGGTGAAGTGCCCATCGACCCGAGTGACATTGACTTGGCCATGCCCACATGATCACATGACCACCGAGCCACACCTACCCGCTAGTCATTAGGACAGAGAACCGGTTTTAAATTTAAATTAAATTTAAATTAAATTTAAATAATTTAAATTTGAACCCCACCACTGCATCCATCCCAGCTGTATCTGCTTCCTTGCTATGCTAGATAAACTGTATTTTGCATCCATTTTCAAGCAAACTTTTAAAGATATTCACACACATTTCAGGTGTGTTACTTAACTGTCGGAAGGAAGAGGTCAAAATATGGAGAAAATACAGGGTTTGCAATATACTCAAAATGTTATTCACATCATACCACAACCACTACTAACTTAGTATCACAGTTTGCCTTAAAAAAGGATCTTGGGAACTGCAGAAAATAAGCGGCAAGAAATCCTTGGCCTTTCAATTAAGATTTCCCAAACTTTGCTACAAAGAATTTTGTTGGTTAGACTGACCCAGGGGAATTGAAATATAAAAACAGCCAGGTGGATTGTCACACAGTCGGGTCAAGATTTTACATTTGTGCTTTTGATTCCAGTTCTTCAAATATATCTTGAGATGTTCAACTGATACTTCAGCATAAATATCACAGTTTATTCTCTGAGGCGGTTGCCGAGAAATATTCAGATCTGACTCATGAAACCTGCAAGATCGCAAAATATTTTCAGCCAGAAAGTAGAAGCCAGTTAACTTCATGCCAGGATCCTTCATTTTAACCCAATAGATTTTCTGAAGTGATAAAGCAAGTATCAAAGGCATACATAATCCAGCGAGAACGGGTTTTGCATCAACCTCATTTGAAATGAATCAGAGGTAGGGCTGTGCCCATAATTAGTGCCAGATCTCACTGCGTGATTAATGCCCAGAAAACATGCACTGGAAAAAGGCAGAAGTAGTAAAAAACGCCTTTAAAAGCCTGGTTCATCCCGAAGCAAGAAAAGATTGGAGGGCAACCTCGGTTGATCCAGCAGAAAAGGATCCCTTGTTTGAATTCAGCTCTCCCAGTCAAACCATGCCGAGATGTTGTCAGCAACTGGTTTAGGCTGAAGATTTTGTTTGACCAAAAGTTTCCATTAACAGGAAAACAAACAACGGTTACGAAGGGAGGCAGAGGAAGTTATATATGGACAATGTATCCAAACTGCTTCTAGTGATGGGACTGTGTCTCCTTCTGAAACAGGGAGTGTTTTTTTTAAGCGCCGGGCAGCAACCTATATAAAGCAGGACACTCGTGGTATGCAACGGGCTTCCAACAGCCTGAAGGCCAAGTGTACGTTTCCTCTTTGTTAAGACTTGCTGGGCCTGAAAGGAAAGCTACAAAAAAATAACATTCCATCCCAGAACAAAAATCTGCATTTCTAAATTTTGCAAAAAACAAAAACCGAACCAGCCCTAAATTTAAAAAAATAATAAAATAAAACACACTCTGCAGCATAGCAAACCGGATGAGAATCCAGCTCCAGACACAAATGTGTGGCAAGTTTGAGGAATCCACTCTGGGAGCTGAGCAAGTTTTCTTTTGTCCCAGAATAACCTTGACTCCCCCCCCCCCCTCCCCTCGTAACCCATAATCACGTTGACTCCCTAAATACCGACTGCCTCGGCCCCAAAGAACTCGGGAGCAGGGGAGGTTGTGTCTGCAGTTTGCAGACATGAAAGGGTGTCATTTTGACTCCACACATTACAGTAAGGAGGCCCCTCCTCCGTCTGTCTGCCTCATAATTGCTGGCCTGGCGGGGCCAGGTTTTAAAAAGGATTTCCCTTGTTTGACTAAAAGTCAGTGACTTTTACGTGGTAAGTTCCCAGCTCAGATTCTTGGCAGCTGGACACAAACACCACACGCGCGCCCGCTCCCTCTTCCCTTGCCCCTTCTTTCCTTCTCTCTTTCAAGGTGGAATTATACAGCAAGAGGCCCCTGGGCTGAGTCCTTTCTGCACAGCATGTCCCAGAGTTCTAGGTAAGCAATAACTTTTTTGTGTGTTTGTGTGTGTACTTTTTTTAAAAATTTGTGTTTTTGCAACCTGGCTCCTTGGCTGCAAATGTGGCATTGCGGCGTGGATTGGATGTACTTTAGAAGTTTCTCCCAGGGTGGCAGAAACATCCCTGGGTGATGTTTGATTTCCTAACGGAGGGGCCTTGGGTCATCAATCATTCACGTGTGTGAAGATAAATCAGGAGCAACCAGTTTTAGGGCAGGCAGAGAGCGAGATTCAAGAGAAGTTAGATGGGCACGGGAGGAAACTCACCTCTGGTTTGGATTGCTGCAGTTGAAATCAATGCCTAACACCTAGACTCAGCGGAAGGAACAAAAAGTTGGTTAAACTGGTTTCTTGCTCTTTTGATTCTAACCCAAGTCTTTATCACGTAGCAAGTGCTGCTACTTTCACAATTAGACAATGCATTTGTTTCACCCCACCATGTCAGTCGCCACAACTGGGGTGAAAAAAAGATTTTTAGGATGAACTCTCTGGTTTCTTGACTTTGGTAAGGAAGAAGCGCCTATCCAGAATAGGCAGACAGAGTTGAAGATCCTTCAGGAAATGCCTCTTGAGGAAGAAATCTCTGTAGGCATAATGCAAATGTTCTTTTCAAGTCAATGGCAAAAGTTGGCATGGATAATGGTGATGGGTGACTCTCACTCCCCTGACTGAGACAGCCTTAATTCTGCACCAAGCTGGTTCTCAACACTTTCCTCCATAATAATAGCTCATTTCTCCAGCCTTGATGTTCAGTATGATGGGATGTAGGAAGGTGAAGAACCGGGATAATGCTGAAAAGTGTGTTCAGGTTGAAATGGCACGCAGGCCAGAAAAGGGATGTGGAAGACGTAGACTTGAAGTGGCAGCTGATATATAAAGAATTCAGCTTTCCTGATTGAATCTGGTAAACAAAGCCACAAGCAGGAAAGGGAAGACTTATCTTTGGCTGGGAATCTTGAATGGCTTTGCCTCTGTTGAGTCGCCTGTAAGGTTGTGTAACCGCCCACAGCTAAGTTATATAAGGACAATTGGAACATGATGAGGCATCAGATTTGGGTGGGGGCACTTCCAGCGAGGGGTACCCTCAAATGGCACCAATCACACTCCGCCTGGCTCACACCCCTCGGGAGAATGATTCATTCTTTCCTTGTAGATTCACTTCTCTCTTTTCTGTGCAAAATTTCCTCTGCTGGGAACAACAGATCTTCGCAAATTTCAGCGCCACTCCCTCTCATATTTTCCATTCTTTAAGCCCAGAGAGGCTTACTGATAATAAACCTGTGGCATTGCTGGCATATCCGGGGATTGATAAGGGGGTCTACGCAGCAGGCTGGATTTTGCCTTTCTCCAAGACTCTGCAGCTTTTCAACATTACAGTCCACCCAAGACATTTTTGGATGACAGAGATAGAGAATCCAAGCCGCATCTGCCAAACCGCTTATTTTGGTAGAGCACAGTCACTAAGATGTTCTTCCTTCATAAGCGTGATTTAGATGATTTAATTTAGGCTTACAGTATAAGGAAAACATGCCTCATTTGGATTAGATTCCAGTTGCAGTCCCTCTTTGCGTCATGAAGAGGCTATTTTTATTCATCGGGACCTTTCTTTATTTTTTCTTCAAAGGATCAAAATGAAAATGACGCAGGGAAGCCAGGACTGGTCTCCCAAAAGATTTTCTTGAGCGTATGTCACTCACATGATCAACATCTTTGGGGCAAATATGGCGGGAAAATGTATTGAAATTTCTTCCCACAATAGCGGGTGCTCCCTTGAAATCTCCCAATAAAAGAGTCTAATGTTCGGAGTTTTAAAGAGGTGTCAGATCTGGTTGTGATCCTGTGTGGTGAAAACGTTGCCTCTGAGCAGTTGGAGTTCTCTTCTGTTCTGGCGCGAATGCTAATTTCTTACCCCTACTTTGTATTTCTAGAGTCTCGCCGCCATTTCAATTCTTACAGCCATGTTGTTTTCTAGTGATTGGAGATAGAGGAAATCTAAGGATCCACATCCTCAACTGGGGCAAAAAATAATCAATGGGTGAATCTGTACTGTAGGCTCTTGAGCTTGGGATTGTCTGAGCAGGCTATGCTCTATGAAAGTCATGGTGAGCAATTCAATTTCTTTAGAAGATATGAAGATGAGGGCCTCTTTCTTGATGCTCAGCCATTTCATTTTTCGCCTCTTCCAATACCAGCACCATCCCTTCAGAAACAAGACAAAAGCTTGACACTTCCAATCATCTTGTTTCTGCAGAATCTGAATCCTGCGGTAGTTGTAAAGACCATGCTTAAGCTTGAGAACAGAAACATGCCAAAACAGTAATGCCCTTGCCATACTGCCTCTAGGGCCTACTGCTAAATTGTACGGCCATGGAACAGGAGAACAATAGGTATCTGGCTGGTCACTAGTATTCTTGTTGAGCTCTATTTCTATCATTGAAGAAAAGTCCTCTCTGGTGTATTTCAATCAAATCTACTTTGATGTTTCCCATAGTCAACATAGAAAGGGAAGTCCGTTTTATAAGAACTGAGGAAGCTGCTATCCACTATGGATTCCGTCCATGTATCCAGCCCATCCTAACTATGCAATTGTAATATTAATTATATAAACTCATAAAATACTGCATGGACTTTGGAATTATGGCCCTCCCGTTTATATTTCCTATAATGTATTAGCAAAATGTTGGAATAGTGATGGAAAGAGAGTTTTGTGAATTGTGAAAGTTCTAGAGCCTTGGCTAGGCGTTACTTGCCAATTTTGTTTAGGTTAATGAATGGCTTAATCAGATGGAAATTCCAGCAGCTTAAGAGCTAACAGCTCATTTTAATTGGTGAGGGAAGATTTTAATCAACTGATTAAAATTACTGGCTTCTGAATAAATTTGGGGGGGGGTTCGCTTTGGGGTTTTCCCCTCCTTTTCATTATTTCAATTTGAAATTCAGAGAATGCAAACACGTAAAGACCAAGTAAAATACAATGGAACTATTTACAGGCAAAATATCAGAACAAGTTTCACTTATAATATTAAACTAAAAATAGGGGAGAAAAGAAACCATGGTGTTTTCACAGATGTCTGGCATATTTCTTTGTATTGCTATAAAGAATGAAAAGTAAATCTTTGAGATGATGATGATAAAATTGTACAATACATCACATTCCCCATCGTCTGAAATGGAAGAGGAAAACCACATCCATTTTCCTTTGTTTAAAAAAAAGTCTTTCCAAAGGGGTCAGATCCTGTACAGAGTTTGCCTCTCTGTGCATGAGTCTCTAGCAGCTAACTTGCATTTGTGCAGGAATAAAGTTGGGCATGGTATATTATTGTACTGTCTGGTTTCTCCAAGAGACCAATTTTCATATACCCCTATTTACAAATAGTTGTAGCACATTGTATCTAAACAGCCCAAGCCAAGATTATTGGGGAATCACTGTATTTGTATGTGATGTTGAAGTGTACAAAAGGGACAGTCGGGAAGGAATGGGAGGTTATTCAGTGGCAATCAGCACAGGGAATACAAGATCAATGGCAGCTAAATTCTGTTCTCCGTATCGCTCAAAATCTCCTCAAAAAATAAGAATTGTTCATACCTTTCTCTACAAAAACTTGTCTTTTCATTGCCTCCTTGGCTTCACCAAGTATCAACCCATTTTATTTTTTTGGGGGGGATCACAAGATAATCTGCATGTGGTCAGGCTAACTCTGATAATTGGGCATTAAATGAAGAGACCATGGTAGCACTGGCAGAATAGTGGTTGATAAATGGCAATGAATAATACAGCCGCCAGGCAAAGCAATTTACCTGCAATTGTGTGCTCCTTCCTTCCTTCCACAAACTCTTTTAATGCAGCTTTTCATGAAAAATTGCCTTCCGACATGGATATTTAATTTTATTTAGAACCAGCTCCCCTCCCCTGTTTAGCCTGAAGAGGCGAAAGGAACCCCCTACCCAGAACCTCAGATCAGGTTTCAAAGCTGATCCAGTAGGCAGAGAGAGAGAAAGCTGATGCTTTCAATTCACCATTCCCAAATGTATGTGCCTTTTTATGGCCGAAGTGGCCAGGTCTGTGGAAGCAAAGAAAAAGAGGCAGTAAACAAAGAATAGAGCAAAATGGACAGCAGGGAAAGCTTATCAGAATCCTGCTACAGGAATGTGAATCGTAACCTCTAAGCTGCAGAAATGACATGTACCGGAGAGACCCACGTTAAATGAAAAACTGTAAAAATGGCCCTACAGTGGAACAGTGAAAACCTGGTGTTGATTGGAAATGAAACATACAGAATAATATCACAATACCTTCAATGCTTCCACCGGAGAAGCCGACAATAGTTATGTTCACATGAGTGGCACTAGTTGGATTTTCTGCGTCCATGATATTTGGGGAATGGGGATCTCACGTTGTATGTAAATACCGTCAAGAGAATGTAGCCTAGTGGTTTGAATATAATCCTTGGGTGTGGCAAACTTGGTATTTTCCACTGACTTTGGCACTTAGCAAGAGTGCAAATGAATCACCGCTGCCTTGCCTTGGACAGCGGCCTCTCCCATCCCATTTCCCATTAATTCCTGCTTTGCATGGCACTGAAGAATGCAACGCACACGAAAAATGTGCAGAGAATTTTACTCTATGTAGGGGCGAGCAAATGTCTATTGGTATCTTCTTGAGGTTATGCTCCAAGCTTGAGAGACCGCCTGCTGCCAATTACCTCCAATAGACCGATCAGATCCCACAGATTAGGCCTCCTCCGAATTCCATCCGCCGGCCAATTCCGACTGGCGACTACCCGGAGGAGAGCCTTCTCTGTGGCTGCTCCGACCCTCTGGAACGAGCTCCCCGTGGAGATTCGAACCCTCGCCACCCTCCAGGCCTTCCGCAAAGCCCTTAAAACCTGGCTGTTCCGACAGGCCTGGGGCTAAAGAGCTTTTGCTCCCCCCCCCCCTCGAATGGTATGGTTGTTGTGTGCTTTTAAATTGTGTATTGTTCTGTTCATCTTTTTTTATCCCTTATCTGTACCCCCTTCCCTGACTTGGATTGTGAGCCGCCCTGAGTCCCCTTCGGGGAAAAGGGCGGCATATAAATGCAATAAATTCAATTCAATTCGATCTGCTAAGGATCCAGTTGGTCTATGAGTGGATATTAAATCCACTCTCCCTTTCCTCGATGCTATCATTTTGAGAAAACACATGTTGATGGCGTTCGTTCAACTGCCTTGTCCCAGTTTCAGTAATTGTATTAATTGTACTCCAGAGCAACCTTTTTGCACATTTCCTCACTTAGCAAGCACCAGACGTATCTTAGTGAAATCTTATTATCTACCATGGGGAAAGAAAAAAGAATCAATCCCATCTCTTCCTTTGCTCTAGTCCAGTAGTTTGTTCCAATTTAGTTTCTCTGTCGCTGCCATCGTCTTGATCAAGAAAGAGAAATTCAAATTTCTTGTGCCTCATGAGCACTCCCAAAGAGTTGGAGTAGAATTTGTAATACTTCATGTACAGTATTACTACAGCTACTGTTACCAGTTCTTCTTTCATTTCACTGATTCAAAACATTATCTGCTCCTTAAGTAATCTGTAGTTTTCCTGTCCCTTTTTAATAGGGACATAAAGAAATCAACCATGAATATGAATGAGAGTGAATCCTGAGCAAATACTTCAGTATATCATTATGTATACGGTATATTCTATATATTGCAAATTCTTGTTACAATAACTTCCAAGGAAATACTCAATCAATTCCTTTGTTTCCATCCAACAAAAAAGTTGGATTAAAACGCAAATTCATCCGTTTGCGTATAATAGACGGGACGTGATTTATAGCAAAAAGCAGAGATTAATTAAGCATATGCATTTTTCTCTTCCGTACCCTCTGGCCTTCCCAGCTATCAAACCTTTTGGAAATTAAATCCTGGTTGCCGCGAACTGATTCCCAGAGAATTTCGGTCTTTGGTCAAGACTGATAAATGTGCACGTGCAAACAGCTCTGAATGTGCCTTGGAAAAATCTGGAGTGCCATTTATCTTACTGATCTTGAACACTGTGTGCGCACAGTGCTGTGTTCAATTTTGTTTCAGACTATCCTGTTTAAGGACCTAGGATGCAGAAGAAACAATTTAAGCCTATAGATAGGGATGTTCATGTGAAACGTCTCACAGTCATTCCTTTTGGGTTGAAAACAAACAGACCAGAGTGCAGTAGCCATTAACGTAGACGGTACGAGCCTGTTGAACCATCTCACCAAATCGGATTTTACTCAACGTGGGGCGCACAGAAAGTTGAGCTGTCTTTTTTGGCAGGACAGGCTTACTTCCTTCCATTGCTTGTCTTGAGCAAACCTAGTAATACTTACCTGTGTTTGTAAGATTCTGTTCTTAATTCCTCCCGGTATTTCGCTGTTTGTTCTGTTTGCATGCGATTCTTTTTCAGCCTGTCCTGCAAAATTGAGAATAATTAAAATAAAGTGTCAGTCCCAAAGTGTTTATACATAATTCTACATTTCGGCATTTTGCATTTTAAGACTGGGACTAATCGTCCTTTCGGAATGAGAAGAAAATCCTAAAAAAAGGACAACAAACTGGAACGAACTCCCCGTGGAGATTCGAACCCTCACCACCCTCCAGGCCTTCCGCAAAGCCCTTAAAACCTGGCTGTTCCGACAGGCCTGGGGCTAAAAAGCTGTTGCCCCCGTCTCGAATGGTATGACTGTTGTGTGTTTTTAAATTATGTATTGTTATGTTGTGTCTTTTATTTTTTGTCTGTACCCCCCTTCCCTGATTTGAATTGTGAGCCGCCCTGAGTCCCCTTCGGGGGGAAAAGAGCGGCATATAAATATAATCAAATCAAATCAATCAATCAAAGGTTGGAAAACTGAAATAAATAAAAAAATTCTTTAAGCTAATTTTTTTTACATATGGTTCAACAAGAGAAAAGATCTCCCATCTGGTCATTTGGGAACCTTTAATATACCTCTGTGTACTCTAATGGCGGCACTTTTAATTTCTGCCATTTTAATGGCGGTATTGGATGGACCACACCTAAAATGGCGCATTGCTGTTACAATTATTTGTTTGTCTGGAAGATTCAAAGCAGGGATTGGATTTGCATGATTGCGTGAAAATGGAAACCCACGTGTCTGAGGCGTCCCGTTAAAAAAAAAAAAAAACAAGAAGCCCATTCATGGGATTGTTTTTCTTATATGATAGTGTTATGTTACAAACACAGAGTGAACAGACTTGATTCCTAGGCAATGTGACAGGCGGGTCTTGTGAATGCACCAACATGGCAATTGCGACTTAACAGTAAACTGGAAAATTTGCCAAATGTGGACCGGAGGAGGAAATAGCAATTTGAGATCCATCTCAGCACATGTTGAAGTATGAGCATTCACAAGGATCACTACTGTGCTGGAAAATTCAATCCTCCGTGCAACCACTGTTTACACGGCAGGACACAAGAAATGTGTATAAGGAGGAGGGGGGGGGAAATGGGGTTTTAAATTTTAAAACAAAACGTACTGCCTTTAATGCAACTGGAGACAAACATTTTGATCTGCTGCCTAGAACTTTCTTCTAAAAATAGCACATCTCACGGACGGTTTTCTGCAAAAGAAAAGGAAACAGACTTCCAAAAATGGATACCCAATCAAAGCTGACTCTCACAACTGAACTTATTAACGATCCCCTCTTTTCTGTTGGTTCATTGATAAGTCGCCCACACTAGAGGCAACCAATTCAAAAACTGATCTCAGTGCGTAGGAGGATCTGTAAGCGTCAATCGATTTTTAACTGTAAGCAAGGAACAGAATAACAGAGTTGAAAGGGACCTTGGAGATTTGTATTTGTATTTCCCTTTATTTGTATGCCGCCCTTTTCCCTGGGGGGACTCAGGGCGGCTCACAGTTCAAAAAGGGGGGGGGGAGGACAAATAATTTACCAACATGAAGACAGTACAACATATTAAAAAGAAAACACAGCAGTCACACAATTCGGGTGGGGTTAGAATCTTAACCCCAGGCCAGCCGGGACAGCCAGATCTTTAAAGCAGCGCGGAAGGACTGGAGGGTGGTGAGGGTCCGAATCTCCACGGGGAGTTCGTTCCAGAGGGTCGGAGCAGCCACCGAGAAGGCTCTCCTCCGGGTAGTTGCCAGTCTGCACTGGCTAGATGACGGTATTCGGAGGAGGCCTAATCGATGTGATCGTATCGGTCTAGTGGAGGTAATTGGCAGTAGGCGGTCTCTCAAGTACCCAGGTCGATCTTCTAATCCAAACGCTGCCCCAGCAGCAGATCCTATACCATCCCAGACAAATGTCTGTCCAGTGTCTTCTTCAAAGCCTCCAGTGATGGCGCATCCACAGCTTCCGAAGGCAAGCCACGAATAGTTCTCACTGTTGGGAAATCTCTCCTTAGTTCTAAGTTGCTTCTCTCCTTGATTAGTTTCCATTCATTGTGTCTTCTCTTGCCTTCTGGTGCTTTGGGAAATGGATTGACACCCCCCCCCTCTAAATAATATCTAATATCTAAATGATATCGATAAATAACATCTAAATATCTAATATCTAAATGCATATTTAGTACACATAAAGCTGGCCATAAATGGATATTTAGTGCACATAAAGCTGGTCAGATTAGGAAGAGAAAAACATCTGCAAAAATTTTCTCTAACCTAGAATGCTCTATAGGTTTTAGGGTTATACCTTCCAGATTTTAAGGGCTACACCAGAGAGGAATTCTGGGGATTTAGAGGGTTCACATGATCTGGATACCATTAGTCTGAGGGTAGCTCTCAGGTCTACAGAGGGACTACGAGAAAGAGGGTTGTATTCTGTTTCAGAACGAACTCTCACATTGGGATTCACAGAACTGAATTCAAGATCTAATTTGGCATAGAGGTTTTATATGTTGTTTTGATATGTTAACTTTTTGATAATTACATTCATGTTTATTTAGATCAATTTTTTTTCCTACCAGTTAAATGAATTTTGTTTTCTGTTCATATATATTGGTATTATCAAAAGCAACCAAAACATGTCTTTTTAAAATCCGAGAGTGATTTCTACTCTGAATGATCTGAAAGATTGAGTCCCACTCTTAATATATATTATGCATGATCGTGTTAATGTGATACTTTGGCTGGGGGTGGGGTGGGGGGAACCCTACGAAGCTGGAATATTACTGTTGAGCTCTGTTTTTTGCTAAGTCAGTATTTGCAAGAAGAAGGAACCAAGAATGATGTCCCATCAGATTGGAGGAAATTTTTGTGAGCAATAGCAATAGCAATAGCAGTTAGACTTATATACCGCTTCATAGGGCTTTCAGCCCTCTCTAAGCGGTTTACAGAGTCAGCATATCGCCCCCAACAACAATCCGGGTCCTCATTTTACCCACCTCGGAAGGATGGAAGGCTGAGTCAACCTTGAGCCGGTGAGATTAGAACCGCTGAACTGCAGATAACAGTCAGCTGAAGTGGCCTGCAGTACTGCACCCTAACCACTGCACCACCTCGGCTCTTTAGAATGCTCTATTCAAAACCAAATGCAGATTTGGTTTCGGTAGGATATTGGTTCCTACCAAAGAGCAGTAGATAGAGCACAAAGAATCTAGTAAATGTGATTTCAAGCAGACAAGTCATGAATGGAGACAGAGGGCTGCGTCTCATATATCCCCGTAGCAGTGGTGGGTTGCTGCCGGTCTGCACCAGTTCTCGCGAACCGGTTGGTCACCGGACCCGGAAGTAAGCCTGCCCCGCCCCCAGCCCTGTATACCCGGCTGGATGGGTATTTTGTCCTTTCTGTCTCCCCGTGCTCAGAAAAGCAACTTCGAGAAGGTCCTTTGCTAGCAGGCAGGTTCTAGGACGCCTGCCGCCACGGGGGAAACACACGGGGCCCGTAGCCAATAATTCTTTTTCCCAGGATGGGATTTTTCTTTCGGTTCCTCCAGCTGCCCCTATTTCTTAGTCTGAAGCCTAAAATTCTTAGAAATGGGCAGATGGAAAACATTAAGAAAAAGAGGAGTTCAGCATCCTCTTCCAATCATTGATTCGGCACACGAAATGAAAATTGCTCACTTCACCTGGTTTGGCAGAAAGGCAGCCATTTTTTAAAAGGATCAACTTGAGAAGTTTTTGAATGCAACTGGCAGGCCGATGTTAAAAATGAAATAGAATTGGACAAAGATCTACTGAAAACTGATCCTCACTGATCCTATTCAGTTTAGAAACTTCCAACTTGAGAGAATAACAGTTTTGGAGGAGATTTTTTTTTATTGGGACTGTAACAGAAGGAAAGTGTTTGAAAGACCCATTCTCACATGCAGTTGTCTGAATCCTGATCTTATCCATAACTCCATGCTTTAAAAAAAAAGATTTATTTGTGAAATTAAAACTGCATAATTTAGCCCCGAAAGGACAAAGCAAGAACAGAGCCAGGAAATGCAGCACTTATAACTTACCTGTTGTACAGGCGAAATCAGAATCTGGTTGTTACACAGACCAGACTGCAAAGTATTTATTCCTAGGCCAACTCAAGGAGAACTAACGACCTATCTGGTTGAGCGGAGATACGCTTCAGGAAACCACTGGGCCAAAACAACATCCTCTCTGTAAATGCAAATTCACACATATCTGTTCTGAATTATGACATTTTCATAACAAACATCCAAGAACTGTGTCTACAGTTCTTAAATTTATCCAACATTGAAAAGAACGTTCTTTGTTGCTTCTATGACAAAAGATGTTGTGTGCTGAAACCTTGCACTAACGGTAAAACTTCAGTGGATGTCATTTTTATGGAGTTATTTAAAGCCTTCATGCTGTTCACAACTTTCAAAGACCTTTCTACTTGGGTTTTTCGTGAACAAAGGCGAGAGAATCAATGAAGAGAGATTTAGCATTAACGTGGAGAACGCATTGGTAGAATGAACATTTGGGCTTGTTCACAAACAAGGATGCCGATTTTCAATGAAACTAAATATGTTAACATAAACTGAGAAACTGATGGTCCCTTCCAGTGGTAGGTTTCAAAAATTTTGGAACCTCTTCTGTAGGTGTGGCCTGCTTTTCGGGTCCACTGGCGGAACCTCTTCTAACGGTTCGGTAGATTTGACGAACCGGTTCTACCGAACCGGTGCGAACCGGTAGGAACCCACCTCTGGTACCTTCAGAATGAAAACTCCCACAGGACTATCTTGTAAAGTAGGACACAGATGATCACACCAAATAGCAAAACGGGGAAGATAAGCAACGAAGACAAAAAAATTCAAATTTAATAATCATTGTTTGCTGGGATATTTTTCTGTTCCTAGACACGCCGTGTTCCAGACAAAAATTAATTTAGTGGTATCATAATATATGGCAGTTTACTTTACAAAACCTATTCTGAGAGGGTCCTTGGTGGTCTCTGAGCTTCCTTGTTTTCTCGCAGACATTTCATTGTCCCAAACTAGGTAACATCCTCAGCGCTTGTTCTGATTAAAACCTATCCTGGTTTTCAGTTCCAGTATTTCTTTTTTTTAAAAAAAAACAATTCTTTCTATAGTTGTAACTTGATTACAAGCAAAACAAACACTCCCATCTTCATTGTATGCTGAAACCTCTTATGTCTTCTAAAGGAATTTGTGATAAAGTCTGGCCAGTGGCTGCTCATGTTACAGGGATGTGAGAGAGGCAGCAGGATTCTGGTCTTTAAAATGCAGGAATGGAAGCAGAATCGGTGTAGAGCTCAGGGAGGATTCATAAGAGGAAAGAATAATCTAAGGGAATGGTTTGGATGGGGGTAAAAAAGGATGGAAATGAGTAAAACAGAAAAGCACAGAGATAGGAGTAACAGAAGTTTGAAAGGCTGAAGGTGTGTGTGTGAGAGAGAGGGGGGGGGCAGTGGTGGGTTGCTTATTCCCGTTCCAACCGGTTCGTTTGGAACGGGGCCGGCGGCATCCTCGTACATTGCGCGCAGTTCACACATGCGTCGTAGCGCCTGCGCAATGCTCCAACTGCTCGCTGAGAATCACACAGGCGCTGTATGTGCCATCCAGCTGCTCGCTGAGATCGCGCAGGCGCTGTATGTGCCATGCGCCTGCGTGGAAGCACAGGAAGCCTTCAAAGACCAGTAAGGAGCGCAAGTGGGCCCTTCGCCGTTCCCGGAAGTTACTTACTTCCGGGTTCGCCGACCAACCAGTTCACGGGGACCGCCGCGAACCGGTTGAAACCCACCCCTGGGGGACATCCATACTTCCACTTCTGCATGCACATACCCCACACTAGCTATTTGAGCTCAATACACTATGCTGACATTCTTGCTTCCTGTATGTTCTAAAGATGGCTTCATTTCTGTGTTTTGTTTTTTTTTTAAATTCCACCCATATTAAATGGCCACCCCATAAAACAAATTACCTCCGGGTAGTATACAACAGGGTTTGATAATTAATTAATAAAGACCATACAATCGAATTTATAACCACTACTGAGCTCACAAAATATAGGTTGCTAAGTAAGACATTTGCTAAATGAATTTTGTCCGGCCTTTCTTGCCAGAATTGTTAAGTGAATCACTGCCGTTTTTAATCAAATCGAATCGAATCGAATTTATTATTTGTATGCCGCCCTTCTCCGGGAGGACTCAGGGCGGCGAACAATTCAAGGGGGAAAAGAAGGGGAACATAAAAAGACAAAATACAAATAATAAAAGTAAACAACAGTCACACAACCATACATGTCGAGAGGGGAGGGGAACTCATCAACCCCAGGCCTGCCGGCAAAGCCAGGTTTTGACGGCTTTTCTGAAGGCCTGGAGACGAGGGTGAGGGTCCGAATCTCCGCGGGGGAGTTCGTTCCAAAGGGCTGGAGCTGCCACAGAGAAGGCCCTCCCCCGGGTAGTAGCCAGGTGGCATTGGCTGGTAGATGGCACCCGGAGGAGGCCAACCCTGTGAGATCTAATGGGTCTATGGGAGGTAAGTTAGTAACATGGTTGTTAAATGAATCTGGCTTGCCCCATTAACTTTGCTTGTCAGAAGGTCACGGAAGGTCAAACCCATGCCATATAACTAGCACCTTGAATTGGTCCCAGAAAGAGACCAGCTTGCAGAGCCCAGAGATATAATGTGGTGTGCTACTAGAAACACACCTAACTGCCTGCCCCTGCTGGACTTTGCACACAACGAAGCTTTCTGGAGACTCATCAGGAGCAGCCCCATGCAAAACGCATTTGTAGTAGTACAAGCCGGAAGCTGACACGAGCATGAGTGACCATGAATAGAGGGTTCCACCACAAAACGCGTTCGACTAAAGGGCGCTCGACGAAACCACGTACCTGACGTCATCACAGCGCGACGAAAAAAAGCATGCTGTTAGCGGTAAAGCTAAAATTAACGCCGTAAACCTAAACCTAACCCCCCCCCAACCCTAATCCTAAACCTAAACCCTAACCCTAAACCAACCCTTAACCTAACGCTAACCTAACCCTAACGCTTAACCTAACCCTAAACCTACGCTATACCTTAACCCTAACCCTAAACCTAACCCTAACGCTTAACCTAACCCTAAACCTAAACTATAACCTAAACCTTACCTTAACGTGAATCGGCTTGCTTTAAAAGCGCTTTTTAAAGCGCCCTTTTTTTCTCCGCGGTCGTGTTGTCGCGCTGCTGATGACGTCAGCGACGTGCTTTAATCAGGCGCAGCTTTAGTGGACCACGGTTTTTGTCGTGCACGGAATAGAGCCCCTCAGTGTAGGAACTAGTGCACAATACAGTATGTGAAAGGCCCTCCTAGCTACAACTGCTGCTTGCTCTTCAAGCCTAGGTCCCCGAAATTGTGCAGTTATAATTCCTCATTTCTCATTCCTGGGCTGCGGCTGCCGCCTTGCTCTCCATGTCCCTTCTTAATGTAATGCCAGAGCCCCCCCCCCCACTTCCCATATAGAGCTATAATACAAAGCCCCTATTGTGTGCTAGATAGCCCAGGGCAAGCGTGGGAGCGAATGCCAGCTGGATCCATTACCATCGAGCAGAGCATGCAAGATTTGAACATCCCCAAAGCCGAGACAGCTTCGAATCCTGCCCACTCTTGGGTTGGGCGTGTGTGCTTCCTTGGGAAATAGGGGAGCCTTTCCTGCAGTGCTCTTAATGTTTAAGAGCCGAGGTGGCGCAGTGGTTAATGTAGCACTGCAGGCTACTTCAGCTGACTGCAGTTCGGCTGTTCAAATCTCACTGGCTCAGGGTTGACTCAGCCTTCCATCCTTCCGAGATGGGTAAATGAGGACCCGGATTGTTGTTGGGGGCGATATGCTGACTCTGTTAAACCGCTTAGAGAGGGCTGAAAGCCCTATGAAGCGGTATATAAGCTAACTGCTATTGCTATTGCTATTAATGTTAATGTTAATGTTTAATAAATTTATATGCCGCCCAATCCCGAAGGACTCCGGGCGGCTTACATTAAAACAGATTAAAAGAGTACTAAAAAATTTAAAATAGAAAGACAAGGCAAGTTAAAAAGATACAACATGCACTCAACCTTAGTGGGGCTGGACCTCATTCAAGAGGTCAACAGCCCCAGCCTGCCGGAAAGCCAGGTCTTAATTGACTTTCGGAAGGCCGAGAGAGTGGGAGGG
>NC_045542.1:4507978-4615192 GCF_009769535.1 Thamnophis elegans
TTTTATATCCAAATTGCAGGCAGGTACTGGAGAAGATGTCTTTGAAGATGTACCTGAGAGACCGCCTCCTGCCGATCACCTCCCATAGACCGATTAGATCACACAGGTTGGGTCTTCTCCTGATTCCATCTGCCAGCCATTGTCGGCTGGCGACTCCCCGGGGGAGAGCCTTCTCTGTCGCAGCTCCAGACCTCTGGAACAATCTCCCCATGGAGATCCAGACCCTTACTACCCTCCCGGCCTTCCGCAAAGCTGTTAAGTCCTGGCTGCTCCAGCAGGCCGGGGGGCTCTCGAAATATCCAGCCCCATGGAAACTGTGACTGTTGTGTATTTTAAAGTGTTGTTTTGTGTATTTATCCCCTTCCCTTGTTTATTGTAAGCCGCCCGGAGTCCTTCGGGAGTGGGCGGCATACAAGACCAATAAACACAAACAAACTTATTCTCTTTCTCCCTGTTTCCTTTGCTTTCATTATTCACCTTCCTTTTTCCTGAATCCTGGATCACTCTGGGCACTTGAAGCTAAGCTGGGCTTCTGTACCCTGGAGGCGTGAATTGATGTAGAGTTCAGTACGCGGGCCTTTTGCCATGGAAATATGGCTTGGATTTTGCCCCTCTTTCGCATGTAAATGAATGGGACTGGAAGAATTGCAGCATTTGGAAGTGTACCATGTGCATGTGGAGAAGGTGGGAAATACAGAGACAAGCCGTGTCGTGCGCCTTTGATTTCTGTGGGTTTGTGTGCCTATGTGTCTGAGTACCGTGCGTACATCTCAGATCAGAAGCAGGCACGCACTCTGCTTTAACTAATTCCAAATGTATGTTGCTGCGAGAGAAAATGTGGTTTCCTCTGCTTTGCCTTTTCTCCAAAAGAAATCATTTTATTTTTACCTTCGGCTTTTATCATTAGTGGAGAAACAGGAAGGGAGCCACCCAGATATTTGGGGAAGGGACACAGCTGGACTGGCTGTCTAGAATAGAAGCCTCCGCAGGCCTTTTTGTCACCCATCAGATCAGGCATATTTTTAGAAATTAAGGGTCCCTCCAGTGTTACACATGGAAGTTGAAAGTCTTCTCCTGTGTGAGTGATGAGTTCCGTCCAGCGTCTCTAATTGGAGAGCAAGAACCTGGCAACTCTCCAGACAAAAGCCGAAACGGGGGAACTGTCTGGAGCGGCATCGCCTCTGGAAGAATGAGTCACAGCCATGTGAAAGGCTTCTCTCCCACATGTGTTTCTCCAAACACCCCCCCCCCCACCCCTCCAGCCATCCTTCTGCTGGCAAAGTCCTTCTGTTAGAACTTACAGAATCTGATGGGCAAACAAGACCGGCCCTTTCCTTTGTTCTAGCAGTTCCCAGCCAGTCTTTCTCCCTATTTTTCTTCTTCTGGCTTCAGGAAGGACACCAAAGAAGATAAGCTCCAAAAGATTTACAAAGCAAAAGACAAAACATCCCAACTTTCAAGCACATTCCTGAGATGTGCGCAGCTCTTTTCAGGTGGCTTAAAGCGACAGGGAAAGATTAGACGCCAACCGTGAAGATTGTTTGGATTTCTTGGGGGAAGTTGAAAGTGGTTTGAATAGGGAATTGTGGCTTACGTTGTGTCTACTACCCTCATCCTACTTCTGTATTTGAGAACAGGTTTTGCAAGTTTGGACTTCTTTTTTTTTCATAACCCTTCCGAATTTGTCTCACCAGAGGCAATACAAATGTTTGTGTGTACAGTCAACGTTGGAAAAATATTCATCTCTCCAACTCATCTTCAAAACTCTCCGGAAATGCTATATGGGTCAAATTGCACATTCTTTAAATGCATTTCTAAATCTCAGGCTTGGGAATTTCCTCATCTTTCTTCTTGGTTTTAAATGTACAAAAATAACAAATTAAATAACTAGCCATCTGCTGCCCTTTCACAACACCCAGAATCTTTCTCTGGGACAGCTGCCTCGTTTTGTTTAACAGCAGAACTGGGCCCTGTTAACATCTGTAGCCTCTTGTTCACAGGCCGTATCATATTTTGCTCTCCCTAAAATATTGTCTCTTTTCCATGTAGATTGTTAGGATAGAAAATTCTTTATTGGACAAGTGTGATTGGACATGCAAGGAATTTGTCTTTGGTGCAGATGCTTTCAGTGCAGTGGTGGGCTCTGGATCCCACAACAGTGGCCACCTGGACTGTAACATTCCCGTGGTTCGTCCATGAGGCCAATGTGGAGAAAAGACAGGACACAACCTTTCTCGGGATGGAGCGACCCAGATTGGGGGTCTGAGAGCCCCTTTTATTGAGATAGGACAAAGGCAGGAGGAGCAATAGCATGTGATTAAAAACAGCCTGTAAAAGTACAATTTCTAATCTACTGCTCAGGGAAGTTCTGTCTATATATGGTCAAATCCTGGGCGTCATTGGTAGGGCACATCTCAGGATGTTATGTTATGAACTATCAGGATGTTATGGAGTTTTAGGAGTTTGTTTTCTCCTGTGTGGTTCAGCGTGGCTCTGCATGCCCTGGTATGAACTGGGCCATGGGGACACACACCTACACAAGGAACTATATACAACACTCGACATGCGCAGCGCACACATGCATCCTAGCACTTCCGTGCACCTCCGTGACACTCCAGCTGCTCAGCGGAGCATCGTGCAGGTACTGTATGCGCCGTGCGCGTGTGCAGAAGCGCCGAAGACTTAAAAGACCAGTAAGGAGCTTGGGGCCTCCGGAGCACCGTACCGGAACAGTATCCAGTGCTCCAGGCAGGCTCCGGTACGCCTGTACTGGGGCGTACCGCCTGCAACCCACCACTGTTTCAGTGTGCATAAAAGAAAAGATACATTCATCACGAATCCTAAGGTAGAACACTTAATGATAGCCACAGGATACAAGTAAGCAATCAAATCATACTAGGAAACAATCATATAAATCATAAGGATACAAGCAACAAGGTTACAGTCTTGCAGTCAGAAGTGGGATGAGATGGGTAATAGGAATGATGAGAAGATTAATAGTAATAGTAATGCAGACTTAGTAAATAGCAATAGCAATAGCAGTTAGACTTATATACCGCTTCATAGGGCTTTCAGCCCTCTCTAAGCGGTTTACAGAGTCAGCATATTGCCCCCACAGTCTGGGTCCTCATTTCACCCACCTCGGAAGAATGGAAGGCTGAGTCAACCTTGAGCCGGTGAGATTAGAACCGCTGAACTGCAGATAACAGTCAGCTGAAGTGGCCTGCAGTACTGCACCCTAACCACTGCGCCACCTCGGCTTGACAGTGTTGAGGGAATTATTTGTTTAGCGTTTGGGAAACAAACTGTTCTTGTGACTAGCTGTCTTGGTGTGCAGTAATCTATAGCATCATTTTTAGGGTAGGAGTTGAAACAATGTATGCCCCCTTTTTGACTCGTCCACTATACAGGTCCTCTAGTTCTAACCGATTTGATTTTTCCCCCAGTGGTTGTCATGAGGATGGAAAGGATGGTTGTATAGAAACCAATCTATTTTGTAGGCCACCCATTTGCCAATGCTGTATAAAAAAAAATATCAAATCTATAACAACTTCCAGTATTAAGCTAAATGAGTAGCAATAGCACTTATATACCACTTCACTGTGCTTTTACAGTTCTCTCTAAGTGGTTTACAAAGTCAGCATATTCCCCCCAACAATCTGGGTTCTCATTTCACTGACCTCGGAAGGATGGAAAGCTGTGCCAACCTTGAGCCTGGTGAGATTCGAACTGCCAAATTGCAGGCAGCCAGCAGGCAGCAGAAGTAGCCTGCAGTACTGCATTCTAACCACTGTGTCACTGTGGCAAGGAGCAATAGCAATAGCAATAGCAGTTAGACTTATATACCGCTTCATAGGGCTTCCAGCCCTCTCTAAGCGGTTTACAGTGTCAGCATATTGCCCCCAACAACAATCCGGGTCCTCATTTTACCCACCTCGGAAGGATGGAAGGCTGAGTCAACCCTGAGCCGGTGAGATTTGAACAGCCGAACTGCAGAACTGCAGACAGCTGAAGTAGCCTGCAGTGCTGCATTTAACCACTGCGCCACCTCGGCTCAAGTATCTATATTAGGGGACGGGCAACTACATAGACTCCCTCTCTGAGGGAGATGGTGGTCTAAAAACATGAAATATAAATAAATATTAAGATGTTGCCTTCATTCGCTTGTTATGGCCTTTGTAGGAAAACCTAGTTCTCTTCTGTTGAATTTTGCTGAGTCCCCTGGTATTTGCAGGGGAGGGAGGTCAAAAAAGGCAAGATGGCGGTCATGACATTCTCCACCCCTTTGTACATACAAAGTTGCTTTGTTCATGTAGAAACGGAGCAATATTCATCATGATACTGTGCCTGCTATCTTGTTCTTATCCTAATGCAGACTCTTGCTTGGGTGTCTAATGCTGTATGTAGACTGTATGTACCTGCAGGAATGCAGACCATGTAGGTTTTCAGGATAGTTTCTAGATTACAGATCCTAACTGACTTCAAAAATGTTGATAATACCTTAATAATAATTGGGGTAAATTAGAATGTCGGCTGTTCTTGTGAGATAATGGTAAAAAGTGACATCGTTGACTGATATTGTCTTACTTTTAGCAAGAAATGTTGCACGTCTTAATAACCCAGTCGGAAAACGTATCATATCAAAACCTCAATTGACAAAAGATGGTACAGGTGCGTGACCCAACAAAAGCGCGCCGACAAAACCGCGGCGAGAAAACCGCGACGTTGAAATCGTGCCCACAACAGCTCGCCGACAAAACTGCGCCCACAAAAGCGCAATTAGGGTTAAGGTAAGGGTTAGGTGTTAGGTTAGGTTTAGGTTAGGGTTAGGGTTAGGTTAGGTTTAGGTTAGGTTAGGGTTAGGGTTAGGGTTAGGGTTAGGGTTAGGGTTAGGGTTAGGTTAAGGGTTAGGTTTAGGTTTAGGGTTAGGTTAGGGTTAGGGTTAGGGTTAGGTTTAGGGTTAGGTTTAGGTTTAGGGTTAGGGTTAGGGTTAGGTTTAGGGTTAAGGTAAGGGTTAGGGTTAGGTTTAGGGTTAGGTTTAGGGTTAGGTTTAGGGTTAGGGTTTGGTTTAGGGTTAGGGTTAGGGTTAGGGTTAGGGTTAGGGTTAGGTTTAGGGTTAAGGTAAGTGTTAGGGTTAGGTTTAGGGTTAGGTTTAGGGTTAGGTTTAGGGTTAGGGTTAGGGTTAGGGTTAGGGTTAGGTTAGGGTTAGGGTTAGGGTTAGGGTTAGGGTTAGGGTTAGGGTTAGGGTTAGGGTTAGGGTTAGGGTTAGGGTTAGGTTAGGGTTAAGGGTTAGGGTTAGGGTTAGGGTTAGGGTTAGGGTTAGGGTTATTACTTTGTTTTCACGTTGTTTGTTGATGGTAATAATATTATATTGGTAAATATATTATTATTAACCAAATTGAAAAGATGAAGAAAAATGTGCATCTTTTTTCCCAGGAAGGAAGACCCACTTCCTATAATATTTCCTGGGTCACCGATATCCTCCTTTTTGTCTTCCCAAATCTTCGAGACTAAGATTACTCATGTTCTGGTTAAAATTAACTCCTTTGATTTGTTTTAACCCCATCCCACTAGATACGGACATTCTTTTATAATGAGAAAAATTTCCTAGACCCTTTCCTCATTCTATTCCTGACAGGAAAGAAAAATGTAACGAGTTAAACAAAAAACAAAAACTTTGAACTTCACAATGTTCATAAAGTAGAGACATAACTGCCAGTATGAAATACTGATTTTCATAGGAGAGCTTTAAGCACATGCCATACACTTAGGCTGAAACAAATTTCAAGAGCGCTAGCTGACTCTTTCCGAGAGTTCTGCAATGATAGGATCTTGATGTATATCTTGTGCATGAAAAGAAGAGAAAGAGCGGGGAAAGAAATCAAAGGCGTTTTAGTTTATTTTAAAATAGAGTGACTAGAACAGATGAGAAAGCTAGAGGTGTCCAAAATGCTAAGACTTGTTTTGTATATTAAAATAAGAAGTGTGATAAATTTCAAAGTAGACGAAGGCTAGATTGAAAGCATGCAAAGGCAAGTAGGTGAATAGGTACTTCTTCAGTGGGAAGAGAACAGCGTTCCGTATGCCTTTGGCCAGAGGTGGGTTCCTACCAGTTCGCACCTATTCGGTAGAACCGGTTCGTCAAATCTACCGAACCGGTTAGAAGAGGTTCCACCAGTGGACCCGGAAAGCAGGCCACACCTACAGAAGAGGCTCCAAACTTTTTGAAACCCACCACTGGTGGGTGTGTAATGTCCCGCAGTTATCTACGCATTAATGATCTAGTAATATTTCTTTACATTTAGGGACCTTTCCTTACATAATCGGTGTTTTCTTTCATACTTTTGGATTTCTAATTTCTGTTTCCATTAATTGGCATTGCTAAAACCAATCCCACATGAAAAAGTATTCAAAGCCTTCTTGATTTTAATTGTCAATTTATTTATTCCTGCACATTGTAATATTATTCATTTACATATCTCTGTTTTTCCACTGTTGTGCAAACACAATTCCAGCAGCTGCTAACATGTGTAAAATTAAATATATTATACTCCCTTTCAAATAGCCAACAAAATATTTCTGGTTTTAATTCCATATCTTGCTTTACGATTGCTTCTAACCACTAACTTCTGAATAGCTACTTGGACTGACCTAAGTACTAATTCATAATTTTATATCGGGTCACATGGGTGGCAAGCCACTCCCATCCAGTCACATGGGCAGCAAGCCACTCCCATCCGGTCACATGGGTGGCAAGCCACTCCCACAAAGGAGGCCACACCCACAGAGTAGGTTCCAACAATTTTTGAAACCCACCACTGCCTTTGGCATATAGCCACATGGCCACATGACCACGGAAATTTTCTTTGGACAATGCTGGCTCATGCGGCCAAGAAACGGACATGAGCACCGTACCCTAGAATCGGACACGACCGACAGGGAAAGCTTTATCTTTAGACAAAGCTTTCCCCGGATCATGACTTTCAAGGACTAGAAAGCAAAAGCAAGATCAAATTGAACAAGGGAAGTTTTCTCTAACTAGAACAACTCAGGAGCACTTTCTCTTTTTAAACATTCTTTTCTTTGTCACCCAATCAGTGGGTGACACAGGGAAGGGGTAGAGGGCTTAATCCTCGCAGAAAGCTTGTATAATCCTTTGGACAATTGTCAGCCTTGTTTCCACAGTCTCAACTCTGATGTTCAGGGACAGCAGTCCGGGCTGGGAAGTAGGGTTAAGTGCCAGAGAAAAGATGGATCAGGCTCAGGATCTTAGATAGATAGCTTAGAACAAAGGAGAGCCTAACTGAGCAGCCAAGGCTCCCATCAAATAGAAAAATGGTTCATCTTATTATATTCGTTCAATTCCAATCCCTTAGAAATTATCTCTTCCCCTAGCTAATTCTGAGAAATTAGCTATTATGTGCTCAAAAGACAACTGCGAGAATTGCATTTAGAGAAACAGAATAGGAATAGAAAAGGGGAATAGGAATAAGAATAGGAATAGAAAAGGGAATGAGAAGAGGGTGCATGTGATCTATGTATCTATTTCACATATAGAGTTAATATATTATAGAAATTGTGTAATTGGAAGCAATGAAAACTGGAATGAAAGTGGAGGTTGAAATACAAACAGTCTGAGACGTCCAGAGGACATTTCCTGAAAATAAAGAAGACCGAAGGGGCTTTATTATGAAAATCAAAATAGAAAGCAAAAAAAAAAAAAATCTGAGTTGATGTTAAATGTTAAGACAAGATAATGTTAACCTGATTGCTTAGTAATTTGATAGATGATAGTAAACATGAAAGGGAACATGAAAGCAGATGGTATCACTTTCTTTTATCATCAACACAATGGGTGGTTGTGGTCCTTAAGGATAGTTAAAACAGCAGCCTTTCTAATGGGGATGCAAATGTGTTGACTCAGCAGAAGTTTGCTGTGAGTTGAGTCGGGATGCAGGAATAACAATGCAGCTGGGGCTCGTTAGTGTCGTCTTCTGGAGATAAAAGGACCGATGGTGCCACGCCCTGGTTGCAGAAGTCAACGTTCATCGTTCATCGTTCGTTCATCGTTCGTTCATCGTTCATCAATCGTGGTTTGTTTGTGAGAGGCACTTGGATAAGTGATTTGCTTTCTGTAACTCTGATTCAAAGAGACACTTGGGGAAATGATTTGCTTTCTTTTTGTACACCTGGTTTGGCCGTAAGAGATCTTTGTTTTTGCATTCTGTTATCTTCTTGCCCGAGACTTTATTTATGTTTATTTTGGGCTCGCAGCCAGCGGAAGCCAGGACTGATAAAGTTATTTCCTTTTAAGTCTGTCTGCCTGTCGTCTTTGAACGAGCGAAGAAGGGGGGACAGAACACAAATGTGTAAAAACTGGACTCTGAGACAGAGTGAAAGAAGTTTGATACCTTTGAATTATGGACTTGGACACAGTTACAAAGGGTGTTATGAAGAATAGCATGAGCTGCAAAAAGAATTAGTCCGTCAGTCCTGGACTGAATACATGTTGGCTGTTACCTTGGAGCAAAAAATAAATTATATAATTTGGGTATGTGATAATGAAAGAAAAGGATGGACTAGAAAAAAGGATAATGGTTGGCAAGATCAGAGCTCTGGTACCTCGTGAGCCATCGGAAAGGAAACTGCAAAGTAGGATTTTACCCTGCTTGGATCACATGACTTCCATCTTTCCCCAAAATTGAAAGGATACCTTTGTGGGCATCTTTTTGACGCAAAAAAGAGGTAACTATCAGAACCTGATTGACGAGATAGAGCGAGGCTGTGATGACCTGGCCCACCAACTTGTTCAGGCACACAACACAGCTGAGTGATTTTTTTTCATCCTAGAGTAAAACAGATTATATCCTATTTCAAGTAGAGCAAATATTTATAATAAATTTGCTTCTCGGCATAAAATTAGCAAGTTCATGCTTACTGGAAATCTGAAGCTTTTTAATTATCTTTTTGGGTGAAACATTTCCCACTTTTCTGATGAGTAAGTGGCCACATTCCCACTGCTGGGAATGTGACATGTTCAGTCAAGGCAGGTTTTCAAATTGAGCTGCTAGTTCCTGGGGTTGTCTTAACAGACAGAGTGTCTAGGAACCGAGGAGAAAGGAACACAAAGGCCAATCTATCCCCAATGATTTCCAAGGTCTTTCCCTGTTACTAAGAGTTCTCCCCACCATGCTCAAGTTGGCAGAAAACTATCCACATGAAATGTGCTCTCCCCATTGCCAACATTTATGCTGTCTTTATTGCCTTTGTTTCAACTAACCATAGTTACCTGTTACCAGGGATGGGTTTCTCACCCCGTTCCAACCGGTTCAGTTGGAACGGGCCGGCGGCGTCCTCGTGCACGCGTGCGGTGCACGCTTGCGTACCATCTGTGCGATGCTCCAGCTGCTCCTGGAGGATCGCGCAGGCGCTGTATGCGTCCTGCGCATGCGTGGAAGCGCAGAACTCATCAAAACCGGGTAAGGAACGCGGGCGGGCGGCTGGGCCCTTCGCCGTTCCCGGAAGTTACTTACTTCCGGGTTCGTCGACCAACCGGTTCGCAGGGACCGCCGCGAACCGGTTGAAACACACCCTTGCCTGTCACCTCATGTTCCTTCAAGGTAATGAGTAACCAAGTCAAACAATTTTACAACCTTGGGAATGTCCTTGGAGGGAATCAGAACGAGAAGAAATACAACTTAACTTTCCCTCTTGCATCAAATGAAGGATTTTTTTTCATTCATGGGCTGTACGAAAGGAGATGAAGGCTGTTACGTACGGACGTACATTGTTAAATGTACATGTTTTCACATGCTCATCGGGGATTGGTTGCCCAAACCCGGGAAGTTTAAACAACTGTCATTGGCCGGCTGGTCTACCGGAGCTCCTTAAAAGGCGAGTCACTTACTCTTGAAATAAAAAGTGCTGAAACTCACTTGAGCCTCTTGCCTGCTGCTTCTCGCCGATCTAACACTGGAAACAAAGGACAAAGGGACAGGAGAACCCTCGCTGGACAAGCAGCCATTTCGCACAAGGACTAAGACCGTGTACCACAGCACGATGACATCGCAAGCATCCCTGCACCAGTGATCTTTGACTCGCATATGGAGGACTGGCACACGTACATGGGGTGATTCCGGATGTTCCTGGAAGCTAACGACTACTAGGACCGGCTGGACAATAGGAAGTGGGTATTATAGCAATAGCAATAGCAGTTAGACTTAGATACCGCTTCGTAGGGCTTTCGGCCCTCTCTAAGCGATTTACAGAGTCAGCATATCGCCCCCAACAACAATCCGGGTCCTCATTTCACCCACCTCGGAAGGATGGAAGGCTGAGTCAACCCGAGCCGGTGAGATTTGAACCGCCGAACTGCAGAACTGCAGTCAGCTGAAGTAGCCTGCAGTGCTGCATTTAACCACTGCGCCACCTCGGCTCTCTCTTATTCCTAAGTTACTGCGGAACAAAAATCTATAAGATGCCAACAGACGTAGAGACCGTCGCATGGACAACCTTACAACGTGCCCTGGAAGACCAATATGTGCCATCCGCCACCCCCATGGTGAGTTGGAACGAGTTTTACCACCAGCACCAACAGGAAGGAGAGACGGTGAACGATTTTGTAGCCAGCCTCCGAGAAATCGCAACCTGGTGCGAATTCATCAATCCAGAAGAAATGAAGGACCGGATCATCCTAGGAATGAGACCCCTCCTTGCAAAAGAAACTGCTAATCAGAAGGGAGTCTCATTCAAGGACGTGGTCGAGGAAGCCCGGGCAGCTGAGTCGTCGTATAACTCGACAGCGCACTTAAAAGAAAACCAGTGGGGAACACCAAACGTTCAGGGAACCCGATTGGGCAACCGAAGTTCCAGAGTACGACGATGAAGGGGACGATGCCGACACCATCCACCGTATGTACCCAGAGAGGAGACAAAGTGCAAGAGACATAGAGGGCAGGCAATCACGTTGCTTGGGCTGCATGGGATTCCATTCAAGAGTGGCGTGCCATTTCCGGGAAGCCATCTGCCACAGATGCCAATGGAAAGGCCACATTGCCAAGGCGTGCAGAGCATCCCAGCCCACCCCATCCAAGACCCACAGCTCTACAGGGGAGACCAAACAACCCACGACCCGGCCAACAGCAGAATAGGTGGAGAGAGGAACAGTACCAAGCCCAGAGGGAGATCCATCACATCACTGTGGGCCACTCAGAGGCCTACGAAGGGGAAACGTTCCATGCCACATTGACCATTGAAGGGGGACCATGCAAGATAGAGCTGGACACAGGATCATATTTTACTATCATGTCCTGGCAGACCAGAGGTGGGTTCCTACCAGTTCGCACCTATTTGTAGAACCAGTTTGTCAAATCTACCGAACCGGTTAGAAGAGGTTCCACCAGTGGACCCGGAAAGCAGGCCACACCTACAGAAGAGGTTCCAAACTTTTGAAACCCACCACTGGTCCTTGGATATGATTATTCTACACTATTATGCTCATATTTATAAACTCAGTGCCTCTGTGAAAGGTAAGGATGACTACTGTGTTTGTGGTGCAATCAGGACATTGCGTGTGTTGAAGGTGTTTTAACGCAAACCAAAGATGCCTTTTAAAAAACAGGTTTACATCCTATTCTTATGCATGCCAGTGCTGTGTGTGAGGTAATTTAAGGTGGTTCTGACAAGTGTCGTCGGCATCTTCATATCCGGTCACATGGGTGGCAAGCCACTCCCATCTGGTCACATGGGTGGCAAGCCACTCCCACCCGGTCACATGGGCGGCAAGCCACTCCCATCCGGTCACATGGGCAGCAAGCCACTCCCACAAAGGAGGCCACACCCACAGAGTAGGTTCGAACAATTTTTGAAACCCACCACTGTGGCAGACCATTAAGAAATTGAACCCGACAGCCAGCAAGAAGCTCCTCAAACCACCAAATGTCCGGCTCAACAACTACCAGGGGAATCAGATCCAAGTCCTAGGAAGAATGGAGGTTGAGGTCTTGGCTGGGACGATAAGCCACTGCTCGGGCTCCTCACTGGGAACCAACAAACCCCGCCATACATGTCCCCAAGGATGACCAGATGGGCCGTTTACCTCACGACGTATGACTACGAGCTGATCCGCCACCCAGGGAAGGACATCAGCCACACTGATGCAATCAGCCATTGCCCATTACAGGAGCTGGTGGAAGACCCCTCTCCCACCGCCATGGTACTGCTGATCGATGTCGACCCAGCCATCCCTGTTACCGCCAGGGACATTGCCGAGCACACACAAAAGGACAAGGGGTTGCGAAAGGTTCTGAACTGGGTGTTGAGGGGGTGGCCACAGGAGAAGCTGAGTGAGGCGTTCCAGAGCTACCAGAGTAAGCAGGCAGAACTATCAACAATCAAGGGTTGTTTGTTGTGGGGGGAGAGAGTTATTGTATCCCAGAGGCTGCGGAGACGAGCCATGGAAGCCCTCCACAAGGGTCACCCGGGGATACTACAGATGAAGGCACTAGCCAGAGATACATCTGGTGGTCCAATATGGATAAGGACATAGCAATAAATAGCAGTTAGTCTTATATACCGCTTCATAGGGCTTTCAGCCCTCCTAAGCGGTTTACAGAGTCAGCATATCGCCCCCAACAATCCGGGTCCTCATTTTACCCACCTCGGAAGGATGGAAGGCTGAGTCAACCTTGAGCCGGTGAGATTTGAACCGCTGAACTGCAGATAACAGTCAGCTGAAGTGGCCTGCAGTGCTGCACCCTAACCACTGCGCCACCTCAGCTCTTCACGGACATCACGGAGTGGGTAGCCACTTGCAGACCCTGCCAGAGACACGACCAGCCCCACCCGGGCACCCATGTGAGAGTGGGAAGCAGCCAAGGGACTGTGGTCACGCATCCACATCGACTTCGTGGAACCAGTGGAAGGGCAGATGTTCCTGATCGTGGCGGATGCAAAAGCAACTGCCCGGCTATAAACTTTGCACGTGGGCAAGATGCCCGGTGGTCAATCATAAACAGAGATGTGATCACATGTCATGGAACTACATTTCCCTAAGGCAGTCTCTGCCTGCATTTCCCATGAGGTAGTTTCTTAAAGGAGACAGTTCTTAATTCCTACACTACCTATATACTGCTGGGGCAGCACATATCTGTAAAGGCCATTGCCAAATAATTCATGGCCATCACTGTATACATCTCTCCATTCAGCATACTTTTCTCTTTTGCATAATAGCAATAGCAATAGCAGTTAGACTTATATACCGCTTCATAGGGCTTTCAGCCCTCTCTAAGCGGTTTACAGAGTCAGCATATCGCTCCCACAATCTGGGTCCTCATTTCACCCACCTCGGAAGGATGGAAGGCTGAGTCAACCTTGAGCTGGTGAGATTTGAACTGCTGAACTGCAGATAACAGTCAGCTGAAGTGGCCTGCAATACTGCACCCTAACCACTGCGCCACCTCGGCTCCCCAGGTTTCCATGAGAATTTGATGGTGTTCCATTGAGAGACTGGGGTGGTGATGGCGGGAATTATTCAAACACAGGCAATTTTCTATCGTTAGGGCTTTGCCTCATGATCAGAGGCTCCAGGGATATTTTTTAATCTAGCAGGTTTTGTGTCCCAAAAAAGTATGAAAACCCCTGGCCTAGAAGAAGAGACCAGATTTCATTTGAGCCAAGATTTGGCTCAGAGACCTGTGCATAACAGGTGACAGATCTTGATTACGATGCCTTCTTTCTGATGGATAGAAATGACTGCAATTTTTTAAAAAAAGTTTCTGTATCCCAATGACAAGAGATTGCCAAACAGTTGCAGTGGGCCTCATCCCCCAGAAAACAAAAGGCATTACATGGCATTTAAGAAGACTGGACTACTGCAACGTGCTCTACATGGGACAGCCCTTGAAGAGCATTCGGAGACTTCAGCTTGTCCAGAATGCAGCCACGCGAGCGATCGTGGGTGCAACTCGGTTCACCCACGTAACACCTATCCTCCGCGAGCTGCACTGGCTGCCTATTGGTCTCCGGATACGCTTCAAAGTGCTAGTCGTAACTTATAAAGCCCTACATGGTATTGGACCTGGGTACTTGAGAGACCGCCTGCTGCCAATTACCTCCAATAGACCGATCAGATCCCACAGACTAGGTCTCCGCCGAATTCCATCCGCCGGCCAATGCCGACTGGCGACTACCTGGAGGAGAGCCTTCTCTGTGGCTGCTCCGACCCTCTGGAACGAACTCCCCATGGAGATTCGAACCCTCACCACCCTCCAGGCCTTCCACAAAGCCCTTAAAACCTGGCTATTCCGACAGGCCTGGGGCTAAAAAGCTTCTGCCCCCCTCCTCGAATGGTATGGTTGTTGTGTTTTTTAAATTGTGTATTGTTATGTTCGTCTTTTTATCCCCTGTCTGTACCCCCCTTCCCTGACTGAATCGTGAGCCACCCTGAGTCCCCTTCGGGGAAAAGGGCAACATATAAATGTAATAAATCCAATCCAAGAAGCAGAAATAACGGATGGCCTCTATCAGACTATCACTGATCACATGGAGAGTTAATTAGCCACTCGTGCTGGGTATTTTATGTAGGAAAAAATGGGTTTTTAAAAAGTAAACTATAGGCTAGATAAGACAATGTGAATTTGAAATGCCTTTGGGGGAAGAGCAGGGGTGGGTTCCTGCCAGTTCTAACCTCTTCCATAGAAGAGGTTCCACAAAGAGGTTCTACAGTGCCATTTAGAACCGGTTCCAATTCCCTCCCCGTGCCCGTCCTCACATCATCAAGATGAAGAGCGAGAGGAGGAATTCTGGGAGTTGAAGTCCACAAGTCTTAAAGCTGTCAAGTTTGAAAACCCCTGGGCTTTTTTTTCTAAAGGGTTAGGGGTGCAAGGGTCTTGTAACTTGACAGCTTTAAGACTTGCACTCTTCAATGCCAGAGTTCCTGAGCCAACATGACTGGAGGAGGGATTCTGGGAGTTGAAGTCCACAAGTCTTAAAGCTGTCAAGTTTGAACACCCCTGGGGTTTTTTTTTCTAAAGGGTTAGGGGGTGCGAAGGTCTTGTAACTTGACAGCTTTACGACTTGCGTGCTTCAAATGCCAGAGTTTCTGAGCCAACATTTTGGTTGCTAAGCAAGAGCGTTGTTAAGTGAGTTTCACCACATTTTACAAGTTGGCCACTCCCACCCAGTCATATGGCTGGCAAGCCACTCCCACCCGGTCACATGGCTGGCAAGCCACTCCCACAAAGCAGGCCACACCTACAGAAGAAGTTCTAAAAAATTTGAAACCCACCACTGGGGAAGAGCTACTGGAGTAGGAAAGCACAGGATTAGCCATAGCCACAAAATTTAGGTTGAGGTTTCTCAGAAGGACACTAAAGCTGCTATTGAATTGTTTTCGTCAGTGCAATCACAGAGACCACACATCGACTTTTTGGAATGTTGCCTCTCAAAGGCCAAGTTTGGCCTTGCCCCCCAAAAAGATGTGTTCCCCTAATTTCGAGCAAAACAATTGTACCTGGGGAAAGGGATTACCTGCTATGCCCTTCCCTCCCTCCTGTTTGCAGTGTTTCTCTGAACACTTTTGTTTTTGAATAGTTTTCCCTTTCCAACAAACAGCATTGGAATTTGTCTAACAGGTTCTAGCATGTGATATGTAATCAGCCTTAACAATTAATGGGATAGTTCATTCCTGACTATTCCTTTAACAAATTCAAAAGTTACTGAAAGAACCAATCAATCAGTGCGTGGCCTGCATTATTCCAGGATATTTGTAAAAAATGGATATCAATGTTCATAATAGATTTAGATTTAGTTTATTTGTATGCCGCCCTTCTCCGGGAGGGACTCAGGGCGGCGAACAACTCAAAAGGGGAAAAGGGGATACAAACACAATACACGTAATTAAAATACACAAGAGTCATACAGCCATACCAGTCGAGAGGGGAGGGGAACTCATCAACCCCAGGCCTGCCGGCACAGCCAGGTTTTGACGGCTTTTCGGAAGGCCTGGAGAGAGGTGAGGGTCCGAATCTCCGTGGGAGTTCATTCCAAAGGGCTGGAGCTGCCACAGAGAAGGCCCTCCCCCGGGTAGTAGCCAGGTGGCATTGGCTGGTGGACGGAACCCGGAGGAGGCTGACCCTGTGTGATCTAACGGGTCTTTGGGAGGTAATTGGCAGCAGGCGGTCTCTCAAGTACCCAGGTCCAATAACAACAGCCAGAAGTAACAATTGTTGATAAGAAAAACAACAAAATCTGCATAGTTGACATTGCAGTATCTGGAGACAGTAGAGAGAAAGAAGCAAGAGAAAATCACAAACGACAAAGAACTGCAAATAGAAAGATTATGGCAAAAGAAAGCAAAAATAGTATCGATTGTAATAGGCATTTTATGTGCAATCCCAAAACATCGGAAGCAGCACTTGGAACCCCATCGGCATTGACAGAATCACCCTCCTTCAATCGCAAAAGGCAGCTTTACTTGGAACAGTTCACATCCTGTGACAATCTGCCTAACCCAGGTCCTTGGGGTGAAAAATCAATAGATGGGCAAAAATGCCAGTCCATTCTAAACAGGTAGCATTATAATATTGCATTAACAATATTAATTGCATGTGTTTCCCTCCTACTAATTGGCCAAGTTTTCCATCTCTCAGGCTGGGGGTCAAACATTACGCCCCTCAGACAGGGTTCACAATTTGGGAGTCCTCCTGGACCCCGGCTGACTTTTGAACACCACTTGTCGGCTGTGACCAGGGGGCATTTGCCCAGGTTCGCCTGTGCACCAGTTGTGTCCCTACCTGAACCGGGAGGCCCTCACAACAGCCACTCGTGCCCTTGTGACCTCTAGGCTGGACTATTGCAACGTGCTCTACATGGGGAGCCCTTGAAGAGCATTCGGAGACTTCAGCTTGTCCAGAATGCAGCCGCGCAGCGATCGTGGGTGCACCTCGGTTCACCCACGTAACCCTATCCTCCGCGAGCTGCACTGGCTGCCTATCGGTCTTCGGATACGCTTCAAGGTGCTAGTCGTCACTTATAAAGCCCTTCATGGTATTGGACCTGGGTACTTGAGGGACCGCCTGCTGCCAATCACCTCCACTAGACCGATTAGATCCCACAGATTAGGCCTCCTCCGAATTCCATCCGCCGGCCAGTGCCGACTGGCGACTCCTCGGAGGAGAGCCTTCTCTGTGGCTGCTCCGGCCCTCTGGAACGAATTCCCCTTGGAGATTCGAACCCTCACCACCCTCCAGGCCTTCCGCAAAGCCCTTAAAACCTGGCTGTTCCGACAGGCCTGGGGCTAAAGAGCTGTTGCCCCCATCTCGAATGGTATGACTGTTGTGTGTTTTTAAATTATGTATTGTTATGTTTTGTCTTTTATTTTCTGTCTGTACCCCCCTTCCCTGATTTGAATTGTGAGCCGCCCTGAGTCCCCTTCGGGGGAAAAGGACGGCATATAATATAATAAAATCAATCAAACCAAATTAACAAGCAGCCATTGGGCAAAACAACATTCGTTGTGAGATAAGCTATAGTAGATAAACTTTCCCCAGCTCAATCATTTCCAAGAATCTCAGAGACTAGGATTCTCATGATGGGTGACATATCCTCCAGATATGACAGCTTTTATTCTGACTATCTGGAGAGAAATTAATCATCACATGCACCAATTCTTATTCTCACTTGCCAGATCGTTCAAATCTAGAAATGGGTTTCAGTGCGTGGAAACGGGACAATGCCACCTAGCTCTGCTTCCATTCCATTCCCCCCTCAGAGACTGTCTCGCTTAACAACTGAGTTGCTACTTCCAGTTGTGGTTGCCAAACGAGAACTATGCACCCTGACTGCTAAGACTTCACTGTTTCTCCTACACTCCTGTTGAAAGAAATGTCCTTCTGGGTTCGGCTCCAAGTGGGGAAAAACACTGGAGACATGGAGGCTGCTTGGAAAGATGGTTTATTGTGGACAGGACCACATGGCTTGAGCCCTGAACAGAAAAGGTGATCACATGCTTCAATGTTGGTGGAGAAAAGAGAAGGGCTGAGGGAGGGGCTTGCTAGGCTTTTTATAACCTGTTCAGTCCCACCTCTCTGTTTCCTGTTCCTGTGTAAGAAATGTATTCTGATTGGTTGTCAGACTCCCATGGGCCATGCAGGGGGCTTCTCTCTAGGCTGTTTTGAATCCAGGTATGAGTTCTCAGATGCCATGTGGAGACCTGAGTAAAAGGCCAATATTATCATGACTTTCTGTAGCTGCTGCTGAAGTCTTTATTATGTAAAGTGGGCTAGCCTGGCTAGTCTTAATGGGCCCATTACAAAGTGGTGTGGGCAGGAAGCTACAGGCAACTATTCTGTCTTTTAAAACATGCTTCTTTTCACATCCAGAGAAACATTCTGCCTTTTCAATATTTCCTAGGATATTTCATTTTCTGGGAGAGGTGCTGGGTGATAACTTCCCATACTCCAAAGCAGCTCTTCACAACGAGGGTGGATTTTGCTAGGAACCATTGTCCTCACAGAAGTTTTCCTAAACAAAAAATAAATCAAAGAACTGAACTCATAGCACCAGGATGGGGTTGGGGAAACGGGGAATGGCAGGCGACTTGTTGAGGAGTTGTCAAGTTGTGTAAGGTTTCCATGAAAATTCAAAGAATTAAAACTACACCATCTCTCTGGCCGGGGGGGGGGAAGGACAGGAATACCCCACAATCAATAACACTGTTGCTAAGGAAAGGACAAAAAAAAAAAACCCAGACTTGAAGCAGAGGGGGAGATGGCACCCAGAAAGGTTGCTCAAATTACAGCAATTTGCATTTAGCAGGAAGAAAACAAAATAGCTTTGCCACTCCCCGACAGGGAACCTGTCCTGAATTAAGTGTTATATTATAGGCCTCGCATAACTGCAGCAACCACAGTGACGTCCCGCGGCTTTGCTGACTTCCGAAGTAAAACACTGTTTAATGTCTGTGTGTGTACCGTTGCCATGGGGAGGGGGTGTGTATCTCTCTGTGTGTGCACAGCCTGCTTATCGCAATGAAGGAAATCTGAGCTCAGAGTTGACGCAGGACGAAGGGACCGTTGTTGGCCTGACCAAAACAGACAAGAGGAAGGAATTCCTGGGTTTGCCCTCGATTCTACGCTGGGAAAGGACACAATTGGACAATGGAGGGATGGGAATTCAGCCACCGTGGCCTTTATTTTTTTAGGGAAGCCACTGGGAATGAGATCATTGGGAGGGATGAAGGCAGGAGAACCACTCCTACCATGGCTGCTGTTCATTTGAAAAGACAAGAATGTTTATTGGTAAAAGCAAGTCTAGATACAGTCCAGTGGTGGGTTTCAAAAGTTTTTAGAACCTCCTCTGTAGGTGTGGCCTGCTTTGTGGGAGTGGCTTGCCGGCCATGTGACCGAGTGGGAGTGGCTTGGCAGTCATGTGACTGGGTGGGCATGGCCAACTTATAAAATGTGGTACAACTCACTTAACAGCGCTCTTGCTTAGCAACCAAAATGTTGGCTCAGAAACTCTGGCATTTGAAGCACGCTAGCCTTGAAGCTGTCAAGTTACAAGACCCTTGCACCCCTAACCCTTTAGGGGGAAAAACCCAGGGGTGTTTAAACTTGACAGCTTTAAGACTTGTGGACTTCAACTCCCAGAATTCCTCCTCCAGTCATGTTGGCTCAGGAACTCTGGCACTGAAGTGTGCAAGTCTTAAAGCTATCAAGTTGCAAGACCCTTGAACCCCTAACCCTTTAAAACCCCCAGGGCTGTTCAAACTTGACAGCTTTAAGACTTGTGGACTTCAACTCCCAGAATTCCTCCTCCAGTCATGTTGGCTCAGGAACTCTGGCATGAAGCAAGTCTTAAAGCTGTCGAGTTACAAGACCCTTGCACCTCTAACCCTTTCGAAAAAAAACCCCAGGGGTGTTCAAACTTGACAGCTTTAAGACTTGTGGACTTCAACTCCCAGAATTCCTCCCCCCGCTCTTCATCTTGATGATGTCCTGACGGGCGGGGGGAGGGAGCTGGAACCGGTTCTAAACGGCACTGTAGATTTGAGGAACCTCTTCTATAGAAGAGGTTAGAACTGGCAGGAACCCACCCCTGATCCAGTCCCACGCTTTGATCCATGAGAGAAATAACTGGCAAATAACTTTTTGTATTTGTATAGCTCTCCCCGCTTCCCCATGTCTGAACAGACTAATGCTGGGCGCAATCTAAATAGGATCAAAAGCAGCATTCAAGTAGGGAAGAGCTAAGCCTTCTTTCCTTGATATTGTGTGTCTTTCGCACCTTCCCTTCCTGGTCAATATTTGTGCATTTCCTAATCTCCTTACTTCCCTCCCCAATCCTCTCGAGGCAATTTGAAGTCAGGTGTGTGCTTGTTTTCACTGTGGCTGTACCTAAAGTGCTTAGGACACCATGAGAGAATCGGGCCTCCTCCTGCTGATCATCGGAATAGTAGTGCAACTGAGCATCACTTAATCCCCTGCGCTCACTTCAGAATGCAGAAACTTTGCTGTTTTTACGAGGAAAGCTTCCTAGCTGCAAAGCTTCCACTCCTCCCCTGCCAGAGGTGGGTTCCTACCAGTTCGCACCTATTCGGTAGAACCGGTTCGTCAAATCTATCGAAACGGTTAGAAGAGGTTCCACCAGTGGACCCGGAAAGCAGGCCACACCTACAGAAGAGGTTCCAAAAATTTTTGAAACCCGCCACTGCCACAGACAGACAGACAGACACAGACAGACTGACACAGAGAGAGCGAGAAAGAGAAAGGAAGAAATAAATAAATAAAAAAAGAAAAAAGGAAAGAAAAGAGTGAGAGATGAAGGAAAAAAAGAAAAAAGGGACAGAGAGACAAAAGGAAGGAGAGAGAGAGAGAGAGAGAGAGACACATGGCTGGCAAGCCACTCCCACCAGGTCACATGGCTGCCAAGCCACTCCCACAAAGGAGGCCACACCCACAGAGTAGGTTCCAAAAGTTTTTGGAACCCACCACTGTCCCCTGCGCTTAGAGGTCTCTTGAAAGCTGTAATAATGAATTGATTACACACAACTTTGCAACAAAAAATATATCTTCCCAATAGATATAACCAAGCTTGTTTCTATGCTGAATGGAAAAAAAGTGGGGGTAGTGGAGAAAGGGAGAGGAAAAGATTTCATATATTATTAGAATGTATTATTATTTTGAACTCCTAGGTACAATATTTACAAACAGGCACCATAACCTGGATACGGAAGATTGCCTGGACGTGACAGATAGAGACCTGGAGCCTGGTAGAGCAACTGGCAAAATGCAACCAGCGAGAAAACTGATGGCCCATAAGCAGGGCCGGATTTAGATGAAAAGAGGCCCTAGGCTATTCCACTTATGAGGCCCTTTCACCTCCCGTTTTTAAGTTTGTAAATTGCATGAGAGACAATAAATACATCATTACTGTGATATATATCAATATATATATCTGGCCTCCCGACGGAGGGGGCTCTGCTGCGGCAAAGGCAGCGAGGCCAGCCGCCTCCCCTGCTGCGCTCAGCTGCCCGGCTCGGCCCCCCCCCTCACCTGCCTGGCCGCTGGTGGGCTCTGCGTCGACGGGGCGGCTACTGGGAGCGGCCGCGCCCCTCGCCCGACCGCCGGTGCCAGGAACGTGGGCGGGCTCCCCAACTGCCGCGGCGCTGAAAACGATCTTAACCAATACATTTTATGTTTGTTTCTGTTCTTAGTCATATCGTAGAATTTCTCTTCTCCTTATTTTCGGTTCAGTGTTTTAGTGTTCACTGTTTTTAGAATAGTGTAATTTTAATTTTGCTAACAATTTGAATGTAGGCCCCTCTTGATCTTGAGGCCCTAGGCTGAAGCCTAGTTAGCCTATAGGAAAATCCGGCCCTGCCCATAATTAGGACCAGTGCTCATCTTCCAATTTTGCTAAAGGTAAAGGTTTTCCAGTTGTGTCCGATTCTAGGGGTGTTCATCTGTTTCTTAGTCGAGGGAGCCAAGGTTGTCTGAAGATATTTCCATGTTCATGTGACCAGCATGACTATATGCGGAGGTGCAGGGACGGCTGTTACCTTCCCACCAAAGTAGTACCTATTTATCTACTTGCATTTTGCATGCTTTCAAATTGTTAGGGGTCACAGTGGTGGGTTTCAAAAATCTTTGGAACCTACTCTGTGGGTGTGGCCTCCTTTGTGGGAGTGGCTTGCCGGCCATGTGACCTGGTGGGAGTGGCTTGCCAACCATGTGTTCTCTCTCTCTCTCTCTCTCTCTCTCTCTCTCTCTCTCTCCTTCCTTTTGTCTCTCTGTCCCTTTTTTCTTTTTTCGTTCATCTCTCTCTCACTCTTTTTCTTTCTTTTTTCTTTCTTTATTTATTTCTTCCTTTTTTCTCTTTATCTCTCTCTGTGTGTCAGTCTGTCTGTCTGTCTGTGTGTGTGTGTCTGTGTCTGTGTGTGTGTGTGGCAGTGGTGGGTTTCAAAATTTTGGAACCTCTTCTGTAGGTGTGGCCTGCTTTCTGGGTCCACTGGTGGAACCTCTTCTAACCGGTTTGGTAGATTTGACAAACCGGTTCTATCAAACCGGTGCGAACCGGTAGGAACCCACTTCTGCTAGGGGCTGGAGCTGGGCAAGCAATGAGAGCTCACTCTGGCACACAGCACTCCAGGCTGTAAGGTTTCCAGCTGACAAGCCCAGTGTCTTTAACCACTGAATTTCACAAACTGGTGCTTTTTTTTTCCCCTTCAAGCTTTTTTAGTTGTACATGATTTTCATCCCTAGACAATTATCTTTTTCTTTCCTTGGGCATTTCCACCCATTGACATATAAGCACCCATTGTTATCACATGGCAACAATTCTGCAAAAAAAAAATTTTTTTAACCTCAAGCAGGTGTGTTGCCTCGTGGAGTGTGGTGTTACTGATTTTCACTTTTTTATTGTGGTTTTCAAAAGTCTTTTGGATATTAATGCCTCAAAAAAATTGGTGCCCTAGGACAGACCTTACTTAGCCTTAGCCTTAAGCCAGGCCTTCCTCAAAGCGCTGCAGAACTGCAAAAGTTCCAGTGGAAAAAGCAGTTTGCTTCTACTTCAGATGAAAATGCTCAGAATGAAAAATAGACATCATACAAATCAGAAGTGATTTTGAATGGGTGTGAAACAGTGGTGGGATTCAGCCAGTGGGCACCACTTCGGGAGAACCGGTTGTTAACTTTCTGAGCAGCTTGGTGAAGTGGTTTTGGAAGAAATCATTAGGGCAGAGAACTGGTTGTTAAATTAATTGAATCCCACCACTGGTGCAAAATCTTTGTGTAAAGATAGTTGAGGAAGACAAATGGACACACGTTCACATATAATAGAACAGGTTCTCCTAATCCAATTTGGCAATCTCCAGGTGTGTAGTACTATAACTTCCATTTTCCGGTTCACCGACAAATGCGCAAAAGACTTTTCCGCGCCGACACAACCGAGGGACAAATGCACGCCGTCATAACCGCTAATCGATTTGCGACAGTAGCGCGCCGACAAGATTGCGTATTGCGCCTTTCATCAAAATCGCGTGGAAATTTAAACTTTTAACTGGCCACAGAATGCCAAGAAAAGAGAGATAGAAAAAGCAAAGGAAAATTCACAACAAAAGAGAAGGTTCAACAATTTTCTACCTTTTTATTGCTTAAAAAAAGGTTTCCAGGCTGCAAACTGTTCATTAAGTATTACATTAATCAGAAGCAAATCTTCAGACCAAAAGCAAAATAATATGTTTGAATAAAAGTTGGGATTTTCCTCTCCCTGAACTTGTTTATACATTTAAATTCATTTTCTTTCCTCTTTCTTGCCATCTGCTCCTCTTCGCGAAGGCTTGAATTTTTTAAAAACTTTTCACTTCTACTGCTTTTAAATGTTCGCGCTTTTATCGTTGCGTTTATATCGATGCGGAATTGTGGGCGCGCATATGACGTTGCATTGCAGTCGGCGCTATTTTGTCGATCGCTGTTTTGTTGGGTCACGCATTTTCCTCAACCAGCACAGCAATCATGGGGATGGTGGGAATGTTAGTCTCAAATCCCTGCAGAATTATAACTATTATGAAGTAGTACATCGTATATTATTGTAGGTATTGCGCAATGTGTAGCATCAACCTTATTCTGGATTCTGGATCTTAACCCATCTTGTTCGGGAATATTTATTTATTATTTATTTATTAATTAATTAGACTTATATACCGCTTCATAGGGCTTTCGGCCCTCTCTAAGCGGTTTACAAATTTTTTAGCAAATTGAGTCAGCAACTTGCCCCCAAATCTGGGTCCTCATTTCACCCACCTCGGAAGGATGAAAGGCTGCGTCGACCTTGAGCCGGTGAGATTTGAACCGCTGAACTGCAGATCACAGTCAGCTGAAGTGGCCTGCAGTACTGCACCCTAACCACTGCGCCACCTCGGCTCTTCCTACTAATAGGTTAGCTTCTGTGCTTTGTATGGGCAGGCTGAAGATTGACTGGAGAACTACCTTTGAAGGCCTGTTTTCAGAGCCTGGTAAGTGCCAGCTGGTAGCCAGACGTTTAGTGCCAGAAGCAAAGTTTTCCTTAAGGAAAAATATCTTTAAAGCAGATAAATTATCCTTTCAGCATTAAGCCGTCCAGGACACGCATGTTGCTTTGTAACTTTCCAAGACCCCCACAAGTTGGGAGGGGAAGTAAAAGCACATCATACAAATGAAATTGATTTGCCCCATTCGTAGGTGCTTGGTCTCCATAAGCCAGATGTGGTTCATTTTAAAAAATGTCTACACTACTAGACTAGATAATATTTGCCTGTAACCTTGAAGCTGTGTACTACATTGGGTAGGGCTGTCAATGGGTTTTCCTTTAAAAATAAAAACCCCAAAACCCAAGATTTTGTGTTCAAATATATACACAGATTCTACATTAAAAACACAGATAACAAAAAATGCGACAAATTTGTTTTAAAAAATTATGTTTATCTATTTAATACATACAGTATAACTTATAGAAAAAAACTAGAAACTCAAGACAGGATCAAAAAAACTCAGATCTGCATTTAAAAACCCAGCATTGGCAACCTTGGTATTAATATTACGTGGAAAGGAATTGGCAAAGCCTCCAGACATTTGCAAATGATTCAGTCTTCGACAGAGGCTCTCCTGCCATTTTATCTCCATAGAGAGTCCACAAAGAAATCAGAAATGCTATGTGACAACGATGGAGTATATATCTGTATATGTACACATGAGAAAGAAAAGCATCCATCCAGTGGTGGGATTCAGCCGGTTCGCACCTATTCGGGAGAACCGGTTGGTAACTTTCTAAACAGTTGGAGAACCGGTTTTTGGAAGAAATCTCCTTTTGTTTTTTCCCCACTTTACAGGGCTAATCCTGTAAGGAAGGCAGGAAGGAAACATTCTGGTGTTGTTTCTAGCCTAATCTTTATCGCTCTGCTTACAGAAACTGCCTCTCTAGTTAACCTTCATTACCATTGTAACAACTAAGGTGAAGTGCCCATCGACCCGAGTGACATTGACTTGGCCATGCCCACATGATCACATGACCACCGAGCCACACCTACCCGCTAGTCATTAGGACAGAGAACCGGTTTTAAATTTAAATTAAATTTAAATTAAATTTAAATAATTTAAATTTGAACCCCACCACTGCATCCATCCCAGCTGTATCTGCTTCCTTGCTATGCTAGATAAACTGTATTTTGCATCCATTTTCAAGCAAACTTTTAAAGATATTCACACACATTTCAGGTGTGTTACTTAACTGTCGGAAGGAAGAGGTCAAAATATGGAGAAAATACAGGGTTTGCAATATACTCAAAATGTTATTCACATCATACCACAACCACTACTAACTTAGTATCACAGTTTGCCTTAAAAAAGGATCTTGGGAACTGCAGAAAATAAGCGGCAAGAAATCCTTGGCCTTTCAATTAAGATTTCCCAAACTTTGCTACAAAGAATTTTGTTGGTTAGACTGACCCAGGGGAATTGAAATATAAAAACAGCCAGGTGGATTGTCACACAGTCGGGTCAAGATTTTACATTTGTGCTTTTGATTCCAGTTCTTCAAATATCTTGAGATGTTCAACTGATACTTCAGCATAAATATCACAGTTTATTCTCTGAGGCGGTTGCCGAGAAATATTCAGATCTGACTCATGAAACCTGCAAGATCGCAAAATATTTTCAGCCAGAAAGTAGAAGCCAGTTAACTTCATGCCAGGATCCTTCATTTTAACCCAATAGATTTTCTGAAGTGATAAAGCAAGTATCAAAGGCATACATAATCCAGCGAGAACGGGTTTTGCATCAACCTCATTTGAAATGAATCAGAGGTAGGGCTGTGCCCATAATTAGTGCCAGATCTCACTGCGTGATTAATGCCCAGAAAACATGCACTGGAAAAAGGCAGAAGTAGTAAAAACGCCTTTAAAAGCCTGGTTCATCCCGAAGCAAGAAAAGATTGGAGGGCAACCTTCGGTTGATCCAGCAGAAAAGGATCCCTTGTTTGAATTCAGCTCTCCCAGTCAAACCATGCCGAGATGTTGTCAGCAACTGGTTTAGGCTGAAGATTTTGTTTGACCAAAAGTTTCCATTAACAGGAAAACAAACAACGGTTACGAACCAAGCGAGGCAGAGGAAGTTATATACGGACAATGTATCCAAACTGCTTCTAGTGATGGGACTGTGTCTCCTTCTGAAACAGGGAGTTTTTTTAAGCGTCGGGGCCACCTTTATAAAGCAGGACACTCGTGGTATGCAACGGGCTTCCAACAGCCTGAAGGCCAAGTGTACGTTTCCTCTTTGTTAAGACTTGCTGGGCCTGAAAGGAAAGCTACAAAAAAAACATTCCATCCCAGAACAAAAATCTGCATTTCTAAATTTCCAAAAAACAAAAACCGAACCAGCCCTAAATTTAAAAAAATAATAATAAAACACACTCTGCAGCATAGCAAACCGGATGAGAATCCAGCTCCAGACACAAATGTGTGGCAAGTTTGAGGAATCCACTCTGGGAGCTGAGCAAGTTTTCTTTTGTCCCAGAATAACCTTGACTCCCCCCCCCTCCCCTCGTAACCCATAATCACGTTGACTCCCTAAATACCGACTGCCTCGGCCCCAAAGAACTCGGGAGCAGGGGAGGTTGTGTCTGCAGTTTGCAGACATGAAAGGGTGTCATTTTGACTCCACACATTACAGTAAGGAGGCCCCTCCTCCGTCTGTCTGCCTCATAATTGCTGGCCTGGGCGGGGCCAAGGTTTTAAAAAGGATTTCCCTTGTTTGACTAAAAGTCAGTGACTTTTACGTGGTAAGTTCCCAGCTCAGATTCTTGGCAGCTGGACACAAACACCACACGCGCGCCCGCTCCCTCTTCCCTTGCCCTTCTTTCCTTCTCTCTTTCAAGGTGGAATTATACAGCAAGAGGCCCCTGGGCTGAGTCCTTTCTGCACAGCATGTCCCAGAGTTCTAGGTAAGCAATAACTTTTTGTGTGTTTGTGTATGTGTACTTTTTTAAAAATTGTGTTTTTGCAACCTGGCTCCTTGGCTGCAAATGTGGCATTGCGGCATGGATTGGATGTACTTTAGAAGTTTCTCCCAGGGTGGCAGAAACATCCCTGGGTGATGTTTGATTTCCTAACGGAGGGGCCTTGGGTCATCAATCATTCACGTGTGTGAAGATAAATCAGGAGCAACGAGTTTTAGGGCAGGCAGAGAGCGAGATTCGAGAAGTGAGATGGGCACGGGAGGAAACTCACCTCTGGTTTAGATTGCTGCAGTTGAAATCAATGCCTAACACCTAGAATCAGCGGAAGGAACAAAAAGTTGGTTAAACTGGTTTCTTGCTCTTTTGATTCTAACCCAAGTCTTTATCACGTAGCAAGTGCTGCTACTTTCACAATTAGACAATGCATTTGTTTCACCCCACCATGTCAGTCGCCACAACTGGGGTGAAAAAAGATTTTTAGGATGAACTCTCTGGTTTCTTGACTTTGGTAAGGAAGAGGCCCTATCCAGAATAGGCAGACAGAGTTGAAGATCCTTCAGGAAATGTCTCTTTCAGGAAGAAATCTCTGTAGGCATAATGCAAATGTTCTTTTCAAGTCAATGGCAAAAGTTGGCATGGATAATGGTGATGGGTGACTCTCACTCCCCTGACTGAGACAGCCTTAATTCTGCACCAGCTGGTTCTCAACACTTTCCTCCATAATAATAGCTCATTTCTCCAACCTTGATGTTCAGTATGATGGGATGTGGAAGGTGAAGAACCGGGATAATGCTGAAAAGTGTGTTCAGGTTGAAACGGCCGCAGGCCAGAAAAGGGTGTGGAAGATGTAGATTTAATTGGCAGCTGATATATAAAGAATTCAGCTTTCCTGATATGAATCTGGTAAACAAAGGCACAAGCAGGAAAGGAAGACTTATCTTTGGCTGGGAATCTGAATGGCTTCGCTCTGTTGAGTCGCCTGTAGGTTGTGTAACCGCCCACAGCTAAGGTTATATAAGGACAATTGGAACATGATGAGGCATCAGAATTTGGGTGGGGGCACTTCCAGCGAGGGGTACCCTCAATGGCACCAATCACACTCCGCCTGGCTCACACCCCTTGGGAGAATGATTCATTCTTTCCTTGTAGATTCACTTCTCTCTTTTCTGTGCAAAATTTCCTCTGCTGGGAACAACAGATCTTCGCAAATTCAGGTGCCACTCCCTCTCATATTTTCCATTCTTTAAGGCCCAGAGAGGCTTACTGATAATAAACCTGTGGCATTGCTGGCATATCCGGGGGATTGATAAGGGGGTCTACGCAGCAGGCTGGATTTTTGCCTTTCTCCAAGACTCTGCAGCTTTTCAACATTACAGTCCACCCAAGACTTTTTGGATGACAGAGATAGAGAATCCAAACCACTTATTTGGTAGAGCACAGTCACTAAGACGTTCTTCCTTCATAGGCGTGATTTAGATGATTTAATTTAGGCTTACAGTATAAGGAAAACATGCCTCATTTGGATTAGATTCCAGTTGCAGTCCCTCTTTGCGTCATGAAGAGGCTATTTTTATTCATCGGGACCTTCTTTATTTTCTTTCCTCAAAGGATCAAAATGAAAATGATGCAGGGAAGCCAGGGCTGGTCTCCCAAAAGATTTTCTTGAGCATATGTCACTCACATGATCAAACATCTTTGGGGCAATTATGCGGGAAATGTATTGAAATTTCTTCCCACATAGCGGGTGCTCCCTTGAAAACTCCCAATAAAAGAGTCAATGTTCGGAGTTTTAAAGAGGTGTCAGAATCTGGTTGTGATCCTGTGTGGTGAAAACGTTGCCTCTGAGCAGTTGGAGTTCTCTTCTGTTCTGGCGCGAATGCTAATTCATTACCCCTACTTGTATTTCTAGAGTCTCGCCGCCATTTCAATTCTTACAGCCATGTTGTTTTCTAGTGATTGGATATAGAGGAAATCTAAGGATCCATATCCTCGACTGGGGCAAAAAATAATCAATGGGTGAATCTGTACTGTAGGCTCTTGAGCTTGGGATTATCTGAGCAGGCTATGCTCTATGAAAGTCATGGTGAGGAATTCAACTTCTTTAGAAGATATGAAGATGAGGGCCTCTTTCTTGATGCTCAGCCATTTCATTTTTCGCCTCTTCCAATACCAGCACGATCCCTTCAGAAACAAGACAAAAACTTGACACTTTAAATCATCTTGTTCTGCAGAATCTGAATCCTGCGGTAGTTGTAAAGACCCTGCTTAAGCTTGAGAACAGAAACGGTGCCAAAACAGTAATGCCCTTGCCATATTGCCTCTAGGGCCTACTGCTAAATTGTACGGCCATGGAACAGGAGAACAATAGGTATCTGGCTGGTCACTATTATTCTTGTCGAGCTCTATTTCTATCATTGAAGAAAAGTCCTCTCTGGTGTATTTCAACCAAATCTCCTTTGATGTTTCCCATAGTTAACATAGAAAGGGAAGTCCGTTTATAAGAACTGAGGAAGCTGCTATCCACTATGGATTCCGTCCATGTATCCATCCCATCCTAACTATGCCATTGTAATATTAATTATATAAACTCATAAAATACTGCATGGACTTTGGAATTATGGCCCTCCCGTTTATATTTCTATAATGTATTAGCAAAATGTTGGAATAGTGATGGAAAGAGAGTTTGTGAATTGTGAAGTTCTAGAGCCTTGGCTAGGCGTTACTTGCCAATTTTGTTTAGGTTAATGAATGGCTTAATCAGATGGAATTCCAGCAGCTTAAGAGCTAACAGCTCATTTAATTGGCGAGGGAAGATTTTAATCAACTGATTAAAATTACTGGCTTCTGAATAAATTTGGGGTTTTTTTTCCGCTTTGGGGGTTCTCCCTCCTTTTCATTATTTCAATTTGAAATTCAGAGAATGCAAACACATAAAGACCAAGTAAAATACAATGGAACTATTTACAGGCAAAATATCAGAACAAGTTTCACTTATAATATTACACTAAAAATAGGGGAGAAAAGAAACCATGGTGTTTTCACAGATGTCTGGCATATTTCTTGTATTGCTATAAAGAAATGAAAAGTAAATCTTTGAGACGATGATGATAAAATTGTACAATACATCACATTCCCCATCGTCTCAAATGGAAGAGGAAAACCACATCCATTTTCCTTTGTTTAAAAAAAAGTCTTTCCAAAGGGGTCAGATCCTGTACAGAGTTTGCCTCTCCGTGCATGAGTCTCTTAACAGCTAACTTGCATTTGTGCAGGAATAAAGTTGGGCATGGTATATTATTGTACTGTCTGGTTTCTCCAAGAGACCAATTTTCATATACCCCTATTTACAAATAGTTGTAGCACATTGTATCTAAACAGCCCCAAGCCAAGATTATTGGGGGAATCACTGTATTTGTATGTGATGTTGAAGTGTACAAATGGGGCAGTCAGGAAGGAATGGGAGGCTATTCAGTGGCAATCAGCACAGGGAATGCAAGATCAATGGCAGCTAAATTCTGTTCTCCGTATCGCTCAAAATCTCCTCAAAAAATAAGAATTTTTCATACCTTTCTCTACAAAACTTGTCTTTCCTTTGCCTCCTTGGCGTCACCATGTATCAACCCATTTTATTTTGTTTGGGGGAATCACAGATAATCTGCATGTGGTTCAGGATAACTCTGATAATTGGGCATTAAATGAAGAGACCATGGTAGCACTGGCAGAATAGTGGTTGATAAATCACTGAATAATACAGCCACCAGGCAAAGCAATTTACCTGCAATTGTGTGTTCCTTCCTTCCTTCCACAACTCTTTTAATGCAGCTTTTCATGAAAAATTCCTTCCGACATGGATATTTAATTTTATTTAGAACCAGCTCCCCTCCCCTGTTTAGCCTGAAGAGGCGAAAGGAACCTCCTACCCAGAACCTCAGATCAGGTTTCAAAGCTGATCCAGTAGGCAGAGAGAGAAAGCTGATGCTTTCAATTCACCATTCTCAAATGTATGTGCCTTTTTATGGCCGAAGTGGCCAGGTCTGTGGAAGCAAAGGAAAAAGAGGCAGTAAACAAAGCATCGAGCAAAGGACAGCAGGGAAAGCTTATCAGAATCCTGCTACAGGAATGTGAATCGTAACCTCTAAGCTGCAGAAATGACATGTGCCGGAGAGACCCACGTTAAATGGAAAACTGTAAAAATGGCCCTACAGTGGAACAGTGAAACCTGATGTTGATTGGAAATGAACATAAAGAAGCTTTATAATATCACAATACCTTCAACACTTCCACTGGAGAAGCCGACAATAGTTACGTTCACATGAGTGGTACTAGTTGGATTTTCTGTGTCCGTGATATTTGGGGAATGGGGGTCTCACGTTGTATGTAAATACCGTCAAGAGAAATGTGCCTAGTGGTTTGAATATAATCCTTGGGTGTGGCAAACTTGGTATTTCCACTGACTTTGGCACTTAGCAAGAGTGCAAATGAATCACCGCTGCCTTGCCTTGGACAGCGGCCTCTCCCCACCCATTTCCCATTAATTCCTGCTTTGCATGCACTGAAGAATGCAACGCACACGAAAAATGTGCAGAGAATTTTACTCTATGTAGGGGCGAGCAAATGTCTATTGGTATCTTCTTGATGTTATGCTCCAATCTTGAGAGACCGCCTGCTGCCAATTACCTCCAATAGACCGATCAGATCCCACAGATTAGGCCTCCTCCGAATTCCATCCGCCAGCCAATGCCGACTGGCGGACTACCCGGAGGAGAGCCTTCTCTGTGGCTGCTCCGACCCTCTGGAACGAGCTCCCCGTGGAGATTCGAACCCTCGCCACCCTCCAGGCCTTCCGCAAAGCCCTTAAAACCTGGCTGTTCCGACAGGCCTGGGGCTAAAGAGCTTTTGCTCCCCCCCCCTCGAATGGTATGGTTGTGTGTGCTTTTAAATTGTGTATTGTTCTGTTCATCTTTTTTTATCCCTTATCTGTAACCCCTTCCCTGACTTGGATTGTGAGCCGCCCTGAGTCCCCTTTGGGGAAAAGGGGCGCATATAAATGCAATAAATTCAATTCAATCGATCTGCTAAGGATCCAGTTGGTCTATGAGTGGATATTAAATCCACTCTCCCTTTCCTCGATGCTATCATTTTGAGAAAACCATGTTGATGGCGTTCGTTAACTGCCTTGTCCCAGTTTCAGTAATTGTATTAATTGTACTCCAGAGCAACCTTTTTGCACATTTCCTCACTTAGCAAGCACCAGACGTATCTTAGTGAAATCTTATTATCTACCATGGGGAAAGAAAAGAATCAATCCCATCTCTTCCTTTGCTCTAGTCCAGTAGCCTTGTTCCAATTTAGTTTCTCTGTCCGCTGCCATCGTCTTGATCAAGAAAGAGAAATTCAAATTTCTTGTGCCTCATGAGCACTCCCAAAGAGTTGGAGTAGAATTTGTAATACTTCATGTACAGTATTACTACAGCTACTGTTACCAGTTCTTCTTTCATTTCACTGATTCAAAACATTATCTGCTCCTTAAGTAATCTGTAGTTTTCCTGTCCCTTTTTAATAGGGACATAAAGAATCAACCATGAATATGAATGAGAGTGAATCCTGAGCAAACACTTCAGTATACATTATGTATACGTATATTCTATCTATTGCAAATTCTTGTTACAATAACGTCCAAGGAAATACTCAATCAATTCCTTTGTTTCCATCCAACAAAAAAGTTGGATTAAAACACAAAATTTATCCGTTTGCGTATATAGACGGGACGTGATTTATAGCAAAAAGCAGAGATTAATTAAGCATATGCATTTTTCTCTTCCGCACCCTCTGGCCTTCCCAGCTATCAAACCGTTTGGAAATTAAATCCTCGTTGCCGCGAACTGATTCCCAGAGAATTTTGGTCTTTGGTCAAGACTGATAAATGTGCACGTGCAAATGTGCCTTGGAAAAATCTGGAGTGCCATTTATCTTACTGATCTTGAACACTGTGCTGCGTTCAATTTGTTTCGACTATCCTGTTTTAAGGACCTAGAATGCAGAAGAAACAACTTCAGCGTATAGATAGGGATGTTCATGTGAAACGTCTCACAGTCATTCCTTTTGGTTGAAAACAAGCAGACCAGAGTGCAGTAGCCATTAACGTAGACGGTACGAGGTTGTTGACCATCTCACCAAATCGGATTTTACTCAACATGGGGCGCACAGAAAGTTGAGCTGTCTTTTATGCAGGACAGGCTTCCTTCCTTCCATTCCTTGTCTTGAGCAAACCTAGTAATACTTACCTGTGTTTGTAAGATTCTGTTCTTAATTCCTCCCGGTATTTCGCTGTTTGTTCTGTTTGCATGCGATTCTTTTTCAGCCTGTCCTGCAAATTGAGAATAATTAAAATAAAGGCGTCAGTCCCAAAGTGTTCATACATAATTCTACACTTCGGCATTTTGCATTTTAAGACTGGGACTAATCGCCCTTTCGGAATGAGAAGAAAATCCTTAAAAAAAAGGACAACGAACTGGAACGAACTCCCCCGTGGAGATTCGAACCCTCACCACCCTCCAGGCCTTCCGCAAAGCCCTTAAAACCTGGCTGTTCCGACAGGCCTGGGGCTAAAGAGCTGTTGCCCCCCCGCCTTGAATGATATGACTGTTGTGTGTTTTTAAATATGTATTGTTATGTTGTGTCTTTTATTTTTGTCTGTACCCCCCTTCCCTGATTTGAATGTGAGCCGCCCTGAGTCCCCTTCGGGGGAAAAGGGCGGCATATAAATATAATCAAATCAAATCAATCAATCAACGGTTGGAAAACTGAAATAAATAAATAAATTCTTTAAGCTGAATTTTTTTACATATGGTTCAACAAGAGAAACTATCTCCCATCTGGTCTTTGGGAACCTTTAATATACCTCTGTGTACTCTAATGGCGGCACTTTAATTTCTGCCATTTTAGTGGCGGTATTGGATGGACCACACCTAAAATGGCGCATTGCTGTTACAATTATTTGTTTGTCTGGAAGATTCAAAGCAGGGATTGGATTTGCATGATTGCGTGAAAATGGAAACCCACGTGTCTGAGGCATCCCATTAAAAAAAACAAACAAGAAGTCCCATTCATGGGATTGTTTTTTCTTATATGATAGTGTTTATGTTACAAACACAGAGTGAACAGACTTGATTCCTAGGCAATGTGACAGGCGGGTCTTGTGAATGCACCAACATTGGAAATTGCGACTTAACAGTAAACTGGAAAATTTGCCAATGTGGACCGGAGGAGGAAATAGCAATTTGAGATCCATCTCAGCACATGTTGAAGTATGAGCATTCACAAGGATCACTACTGTGCCGGAAAATTCAATCCTCCGTGCAACCACTGTTTACACGGCAGGACACAAGAAATGTGTATAAGGAGGAGGAGGGGGAAATGGGTTTTAAATTTTAAAACAAAACGTACTGCCTTTAATGCAACTGGAGACAAACATTTGATCTGCTGCCTAGAACTTTCTTCTAAAAATAGCACATCTCATGGACGGTTTTCTGCAAAAGAAAAGGGAAACAGACTTCCAAAAATGGATACCCAATCAAAGCTGACTCTCACAACTGAACTTATTAACGATCCCCTCTTTCTGTTGGTTCATTGATAAGTCGCCCACACTAGAGGCAACCAATTCAAAAACTGATCTCAGTGCGTAGGAGGATCTGTAAGCGTCAATCGATTTTTAACTGTAAGCAAGGAACAGAATAACAGAGTTGAAAGGGACCTGGAGATTTGTATTTGTATTTCCCTTATTTGTATGCCGCCCTTTTCCCTGGGGGGGACTCAGGGCGGCTCACAGTTCAAAAAGGGGGGGGGGGGGAGGACAAATAATTACCAACATGAAGACAGTACAACATATTAAAAAGAAAACACAGCAGTCACACAATTCGGGTGGGGTTAGAATCTTAACCCCAGGCCAGCCGGGACAGCCAGATCTTTAAAGCAGCGCGGAAGGACTGGAGGGTGGTGAGGGTCCGAATCTCCACGGGGAGTTCGTTCCAGAGGGTCGGAGCAGCCACCGAGAAGGCTCTCCTCCGGGTAGTTGCCAGTCTGCACTGGCTAGATGACGGTATTCGGAGGAGGCCTAATCGATGTGATCGTATCGGTCTAGTGGAGGTAATTGGCAGTAGGCGGTCTCTCAAGTACCCAGGTCGATCTTCTAATCCAAACGCTGCCCCAGCAGCAGATCCTATACCATCCCAGACAAATGTCTGTCCAGTGTCTTCTTCAAAGCCTCCAGTGATGGCGCATCCACAGCTTCCGAAGGCAAGCCACGAATAGTTCTCACTGTTGGGAAATCTCTCCTTAGTTCTAAGTTGCTTCTCTCCTTGATTAGTTTCCATTCATTGTGTCTTCTCTTGCCTTCTGGTGCTTTGGGAAATGGATTGACACCCCCCCCCTCTAAATAATATCTAATATCTAAATGATATCGATAAATAACATCTAAATATCTAATATCTAAATGCATATTTAGTACACATAAAGCTGGCCATAATGGTATTTAGTGCACATAAAGCTGGTCAGATTAGGAAGAGAAAACATCTGCAAAAATTTTCTCTAACCTAGAATGCTCTATAGGTTTTAGGGTTATACCTTCCAGATTTTAAGGGCTACACCAGAGAGGAATTCTGGGGATTTAGAGGGTTCACATGATCTGGATACCATTAGTCTGAAGGTAGCTCTCAGGTCTACAGAGGGACTACGAGAAAGAGGGTTGTATTCTGTTTCAGAACGACTCTCACATTGGGATTCACAGAACTGAATTCAAGATCTAATTTGGCATAGAGGTTTTATATGTTGTTTGATATGTTAACTTTTTGATAATTACATTCATGTTTATTTAGATCATTTTTTTTCCTACCAGTTAAATGAATTTTGTTTTCTGTTCATATATATTGGTATTATCAAAAGCAACCAAAACATGTCTTTTTAAAATCCGAGAGTGATTTCTACTCTGAATGATCTGAAAGATTGAGTCCCACTCTTAATATATATTATGCATGATCGTGTTAATGTGATACTTTGGCTGGGGGTGGGGTGGGGGGAACCCTACGAAGCTGGAATATTACTGTTGAGCTCTGTTTTTTGCTAAGTCAGTATTTGCAAGAAGAAGGAACCAAGAATGATGTCCCATCAGATTGGAGGAAATTTTTGTGAGCAATAGCAATAGCAATAGCAATAGCAGTTAGACTTATATACCGCTTCATAGGGCTTTCAGCCCTCTCTAAGCGGTTTACAGAGTCAGCGTATCGCCCCCAACAACAATCCGGGTCCTCATTTTACCCACCTCGGAAGGATGGAAGGCTGAGTCAACCTTGAGCCGGTGAGATTAGAACCGCTGAACTGCAGATAAACAGTCAGCTGAAGTGCCTGCAGTACTGCACCCTAACCACTGCGCCACCTCGGCTCTTTAGAATGCTCTATTCAAAACCAAATGCAGATTTGGTTTCGGTAGGATATTGGTTCCTACCAAAGAGCAGTAGATAGAGCACAAAGAATCTAGTAAATGTGATTTCAAGCAGACAAGTCATGAATGGAGACAGAGGGCTGCGTCTCATATATCCCCGTAGCAGTGGTGGGTTGCTGCCGGTCTGCACCGGTTCTCGCGAACCGGTTGGTCACCGGACCCGGAAGTAAGCCTGCCCCACCCCCAGCCCTGTATACCCGGCTGGATGGTATTTTGTCCTTTCTGTCTCCCCGTGCTCAGAAAAGCAACTTCGAGAAGGTCCTTTGCTAGCAGGCAGGTTCTAGGACGCCTGCCGCCACGGGGAAACACACGGGGCCCGTAGCCAATAATTCTTTTTCCCAGGATGGGATTTTTCTTTCGGTTCCTCCAGCTGCCCCTATTTCTTAGTCTGAAGCCTAAAATTCTTAGAAATGGGCAGATGGAAAACATTAAGAAAAAGAGGAGTTCAGCATCCTCTTCCAAATCATTGATTCGGCACACGAAATGAAAATTGCTCACTTCACCTGGTTTCGCAGAAAGGCAGCCATTTTTTAAAAGGATCAAACTTGAGAAGTTTTTGAATGCAACTGGCAGGCCGATGTTAAAAATGAAATAGAATTGGACAAAGATCTACTGAAAACTGATCCTCACTGATCCTATTCAGTTTAGAACTTCCAACTTGAGAGAATAACAGTTTGGAGGAGATTTTTTTTTATTGGGACTGTAACAGAAGGAAAGTGTTTGAAAGACCCATTCTCACATGCAGTTGTCTGAATCCTGATCTTATCCATAACTCCATGCTTTAAAAAAAAAAGATTTATTTGTGAAATTAAAACTGCATAATTTAGCCCCGAAAGACAAAGCAAGAACAGAGCCAGGAAATGCAGCACTTATAACTTACCTGTTGTACAGGCGAAATCAGAATCTGGTTGTTACACAGACCAGACTGCAAAGTATTTATTCCTAGGCCAACTCAAGGAGAACTAACGACCTATCTGGCTGAGCGGAGATACGCTTCAGGAAACCACTGGGCAAAACAACATCCTCTCTGTAAATGCAAATTCAACACATATCTGTTCTGAATTATGACATTTTCATAACAAACATCCAAGAACTGTGTCTACAGTTCTTAAATTTATCCAACATTGAAAAGAACTTTCTTTGTTGCTTCTATGACAAAAGATGTTGTGTGCTGAAACCTTGCACTAACGGTAAAACTTCAGTGGATGTCATTTTTATGGAGTTATTTTAAGCCTTCATGCTGTTCACAACTTTCAAAGACTTTCTACTTGGGTTTTCTTGAACAAAGGTGAGAGAAATCAATGAAGAGAGATTTAGTATTAACGTGGAGAACGCATTGGTAGAATGAACATTTGGGCTTGTTCACAAACAAGGATGCCGATTTCAATGAAACTAACATATGTTAACATAAACTGAGAAACTGATGGTCCCTTCCAGTGGTGGGTTTCAAAAAAGTTTGGAAGCTCTTCTGTAGGTGTGGCCTGCTTTCCGGGTCCACTGGTGGAACCTCTTCTAACCGGTTCGGTAGATTTGACGAACCGGTTCTACCGAACCGGTGCGAACCGGTAGGAACCCACCTCTGGTACCTTCAGAATGAAAACTCCTACAGGACTATCTTGTAAAGTAGGACACAGATGATCATACCAAATAGCAAAACTGGGAAGATAACCAACGAAGACAAAAAAATTCAAATTTAATAATCATTTGTTTGCTAGGATATTTTTCTGTTCCTAGACACGCCGTGTTTCCAGACAAAAATTAATTTAGTGGTATCTTAATATATGGCAGTTTACTTTACAAAACCTATTCTGAGAGGGTCCTTGGTGGTCTCTGAGCTTCCTTGTTTTCTCGCAGACATTTCATTGTCCAAACTAGGTAACATCCTCAGCGCTTGTTCTGATTAAAACCTATCCTGGTTTTCAGTTCCAGTATTTCTTTTTTTTAAAAAAAACAATTCTTTCTATAGTTGTAACTTGATTACAAGCAAAACAAACACTCCCATCTTCATTGTATGCTGAAACCTCTTATGTCTTCTAAAGGAATTTGTGATAAAGTCTGGCCAGTGGCTGCTCATGTTACAGGGATGTGAGAGAGGCAGCAGGATTCTGGTCTTTAAAATGCAGGAATGGAAGGAGAATCGGTGTAAGAGCTCAGGGAGGATTCATACAGAGGAAAGAATAAATCTAAGGGAATGGTTTGGATGGGGGTAAAAAGGATGGAAATGAGGTAAAACAGAAAAAGCACAGAGACAGGAGTAACAGAAGTTTGAAAGGCTGAAGGTGTGTGTGTGTGAGGGGGGGGGCAGTGGTGGGTTGCTTATCCCGTTCCAACCGGTTCGTTTGGAACGGGGCCGGCGGCATCCTCGTACATGCGCGCAGTTCACACATGCGTCGTAGCGCCTGCGCAATGCTCCAACTGCTCGCTGAGAATCGCGCAGGCGCTGTATGTGCCATCCAGCTGCTCGCGGAGAATCGCACAGGCGCTGTATGTGCCATGCGTCCGCATGGAAGCGCAGAACTCGTCAAAACCGGGTAAGGACCGCGGGCAGGCGGGCGGGCCCTTCGCCGTTCCCAGAAGTTACTTACTTCCAAGTTCGCCGACCAACCAGTTCACGGGGACCGCCGCAAACCGGTTGAAACCCACCCCTGGGGGACATCCACACTTCCACTTCTGCATGCATATACCCCACACTAGCTATTTGAGCTCAATACACTATGCTGACATTCTTGCTTCCTGTATGTTCTTAAAGATGGCTTCCATTTCTGTGTTTTGTTTTTTTTTAATTCCACCCATATTAAATGGCCACCCATAAACAAATTACTCCGGGTAGTATACAACAAGGGTTTGATAATTAATTAATAAAGACCATACAATCGAATTTATAACCACTACTGAGCTCAAAAATATAGGTTGCTAAGTAAGACATTTGCTAAATGAATTTTGTCCGGCCTTTCTTGCCAGAATTGTTAAGTGAATCACTGCCATTTTTAATCAAATCGAATCGAATCGAATTTTATTATTTGTATGCCGCCCTTCTCCGGGAGGACTCAGGGCGGCGAACAATTCAAGGGGGAAAAGAAGGGGAACATAAAAAGACAAAATACAAATAATAAAGTAAACAACAGTCACACAACCATACATGTCGAGAGGGGAGGGGAACTCATCAACCCCAGGCCTGCCGGCAAAGCCAGGTTTTGACAGCTTTTCGGAAGGCCTGGAGAGAGGTGAGGGTCCGAATCCCTGCGGGGAGTTCAATGCAGAGGGCCGGAGCTGCCACAGAGAAGGCCCTCCCCCGGGTAGTAGCCAGGTGGCATTGGCTGGTAGATGGCACCCGGAGGAGGCCAACCCTGTGAGATCTAATGGGTCTATGGGAGGTAAGTTAGTAACATGGTTGTTAAATGAATCTGGCTTCCCCATTAACTTTGCTTGTCAGAAGGTCACGGAAGGTCAAACCCATGCCATATAACTAGCACCTTGAATTGGTCCCAGAAAGAGACCAGCTTGCAGAGCAGAGGTATAATATGCGTGCTACTAGAAACACACCTAACTGCCTGCCCTGCTGGACTTTGCACCAACTGAAGCTTCTGGATACTCATCAGGAGCAGCCCCATGCAAAACGCATTGTAGTAGTCAAAGCAGGAAGCTGACCCGAGCATGAGTGACCATGAATAGAGGGTTCCACCACAAAACCGCGTTCGACTAAAGGGCGCTCGACGAAACCACGTACCTGACGTCATCACAGCGCGACGAAAAAAGCATGCTGTTAGCGGTAAAGCTAAAATTAACGCGTAAACCTAAACCTAACCCCCCCAAACCTAATCCTAAACCTAACCCTAACCCTAAACCTAACCCTAACCCTAAACCTAACCCTTAACCTAACGCTAAACCTAACGCTAACCTTAACCCTAACCCTAAACCTAACCCTAACACTTAACCTAACCCTAACCCTAAACCTAACCCTAACGCTTAACCTAACCCTAACCCTAAACCTAAACCTAACCCTTACCTTAACGTGAATCGGCTTGCTTTAAAAGCGCTTTTTAAAGCGCCCTTTTTTCTCCGCGGTCGTTGTTGTCGCGCTGCTGATGACGTCAGCGACGTGCTTTAATCAGGCGCGCTTTAGTGGACCACGGTTTTGTCATGCCACGGAATAGAGCCCCTCAGTGTAGGAACTAGTGCACAATACAGTATTGTAGAAAGGCCCTCCTAGCTACAACTGCTGCTTGCTCTTCAAGCCTAGGTCCCCGAAATTGTGCAGTTATAATTCCCCATTTCTCATTCCTGGGCTGCGGCTGCCGCCTTGCTCTCCATGTCCCTTCTTAATGTAATGCCAGAGCCCCCCCCCCCACTTCCCATATAGAGCTATAATACAAAGCCCCTATTGTGTGCTAGATAGCCCAGGGCAGGCGTGGGAGCAAATGCCAGCTGGATCCATTACCATCAAGCAGAGCATGCAAGATTTGAACATCCCCAAAGCCGAGACAGCTTTGAATCCTGCCCACTCTTGCGTTGGACGTGTGCTTCCTTGGGAAATAGGGGAGCCTTTCCTGCAGTGCTCTTAATGTTTAAGAGCCGAGGTGGCGCAGTGGTTAAATGCAGCACTGCAGGCTACTTCAGCTAACTGCAGTTCTGCAGTTCGGCTGTTCAAATCTCACCGGCTCAAGGTTGACTCAGCCTTCCATCCTTCCGAGGTGGGTGAAATGAGGACCCAGATTGTTGGGGGCAATATAAACCGCTTAGAGAGGGCTGAAAACCCTATGAAGCAGTATATAAGTCTAACTGCTATTGCTATTGCTATTAATGTTAATGTTTAATAAATTTATATGCCGCCCAATCCCGAAGGACTCTGGGCGGCTTACATTAAAAACAATTTAAAAGAGTACTAAAAAATTTAAAAATAGAAAGACAAGGCAAGTTAAAAAGACACAACATGCACGCAACCTTAGTGGGGCTGGACCTCATTCAAGAGGTCAACAGCCCCAGGCCTGCCGGAAAAGCCAGGTCTTAATAGACTTTCGGAAGGCCGCAAGAGTGGGGAGGGTCCGGATCTCTCGGAGTAGATCGTTCCATAGGGCCGGGGCAGCTACAGAGAAGGCTGTCCCCCGAGGAGCCGCCAGATGACATTGTCTAGTCGACGGCACCCGGAGAAGACCCATCCTGTGAGATCTTATTGGACGCTCGGAGGTATGTGGCAGAAGACGGTCTCGTAGATAATGAATTGAACTGAACAGGCCATTGTCTCCTGCCCTGGTCATTTGCAATTTCAACGTATTTTTCTCTCCTCTGCATAGGACCTCTGGTTCTTTTTTAAAATATAAAACACACTCATCTCCGTGTCTTCTAGTGCTCAATAGACATATCAAAACAATTGGCAGTTGAAGGTGGCCCAATTATAGAATAGAATAGAACAGAATAGAATTTTATTATTTGTATGCCGCCCTTCTCCGGAAGGACTCAGGGCGGCGAACAATTCAAGGGGGAAAAAAGGGGAACATAAAAAACAAAATACAAATAATAAAAGTAAACAACAGTCGCACAACCATACATGTCGAGAGGGGAGAGAACTCGTCACCCCCAGGCCTGTCGGCAAAGCCAGGTTTTGACAGCTTTTCGGAAGGCCTGGAGAGAGGTGAGGGTCCGAATCCCTGTGGGGAGTTCATTCCAGAGGGCCAAGGTTAGCACAGGTATCTGTTGCTCCAATTCCACTTCCATCCTGGACATGTTTTGAGACAGAGCCAGGAACTGCAGATTCAGTGATTCGTGGTGCCCCACCGCACCTCCAATTTCCAGGGTTGCTTTTCCTTCCTGACGCTGTCGCGGATGGAAGCGAGCAAGCAGAAGGGCTAGAAAGGAAAGGGAGGAAGCAGCTGCTGCCACTTCATTTCCTGCTCCACTGGTAATGCCTAAAGGTAAATACTTGTCCCCACCCCGCCACACATGCTAACCTGGCAGTTGGGAGCATCTGAGGACAAGGCCATTGTGCGTTCCTTCAACCATAACGAAACACCTAGCTGAAAAGTGTCCGCCGGGCCAGAGATGACGTCACTCAGGATTTGCTTTTACAAGAGTTTGTATCAGTTGAGCGCAAGACAATTGGGCCAAACTGCTAGGAATTCTGGTTTATGGGGAACTTTACTTTTTGAACTTTAATAAGATTCGTATGCCGCCCACTCCCTTGGGACTCTGGGCGGCTCACAACAAAGTAAAAACATTTAAAATATTAAAAATACAATGTTAAAAATTAATACAACATCCATTCCATCAGGTGGGGCTGGAATTTAATCAACAGCCCCAGGCCTGCCGGAACAGCCAGGTCTTGATCGCTTTACGGAAGGCCGGGAGAGTGGGAAGGGTCCGGATCTCTGCGGGTAGCTCGTTCCACAAGGCCGGTGCGGCTACAGAGAAGGCCCTCCCTCGGGGAGCCGCCAGCCGGCATTGTCCAGTCGACGGCACCCGGAGGAGGCCCAACCTGTGCGATCTTATTGGTCGTTGGGAGGTGAATGGCAGGAGGCGGTCTCTCAGGTAGCCAGGTCCAATACCATGTAGGGCTTTAAAAGTAACAACTAGCACCTTGAAGCGGGTCCGGAGACCAATGGGAAGCCAGTGCAGCTCGCGGAGGATAGGTGTAACATGGGTGTATCTGGGTACACCCATTATCGCTTGCGCGGCTGCATTCTGGACCAGCTGTAGTCTTCGGACACTCTTCAGGGGCAGCCTGAAGAAGAAAATACACTGGGACATGCCATCCAATGGCCTTGGCAACTACGGTACACAAATCAAGAAATTAAGCTTTGTCATGCTTCTAGAATCCAGGCTCTTGATTTCCCGCTTGTTTAAGATAACTACAGGTAGTCCTCAACTTACAATCACAAGTTAGCCCAAACTTTACGTTGCTAGGTAAGACCATTGTTAAGTGAATTTTGCCCATTTTATGACTTTCTTTTGCCACAATTGTTAAGTGAATCACTGCAGTTGCTAAGTTAGTAACACGATTGTTAAGTGAAACTCGCTTCCCCATGGACTTTGCTTGTCGGTGATCGTGAGACACTGCAATGGTCATAAATACAAATCAGTCGTCAAGCATCTGAATTTTGGTCACGTGACCATGGGGATTCTGCAATGGTCCAAAGGGTGAAAAACAGTCATAAGTCGCTTTTTTTCAGTGACATAAGCCTCAAACAGTCACTAAATGAACAGTTGTTACGTCTGTTAACAGTTGTTAAGGAAGAGCCGAGGTGGCGCAGTGGTTAGGGTGCAGTACTGCAGGCCACTTCAGCTGACTGCTATCTGCAGTTCAGCGGTTCAAATCTCACCGGCTCAAGGTTGACTCAGCCTTCCATCCTTCCGAGGTGGGTGAAATGAGGACCCGGATTGTTGTTGGGGGCGATATGCTGACTCTGTAAACCGCTTAGAGAAGGCTGAAAGCTCTATGAAGCGGTGTATAAGTCTAACTGCTCTTGCTATTGCTCTTGCTATTAAGTCAAGGACTACCTGTAACAGAGAGGAAAGAACTATCTTTGAGAGAAGGGGATAATTTGGCAAATTAATAGGAAGTGGGACATAACATGCTGGACAGTGTTTCTCAACATTGGCGACTTTAAGTCCTGTGGACTTCAACTCCCAGAAACCCCAGGATTCTGGGAGTTGAAGTCCACAGGACTTAAAAGTTCGCCAAGGTTGAGAAACACTGTGCTAGAACCAGGACGATAAAAAATGGAAGAATATAATGCATTTGCTTACAGTGCGAGCTGATACAGTGCTGTGTAACTCCTGTTCGTTTCAGTGAAGTTTACATGTGAAAAAAAATAATAGTGCTATTTCACCTAAGAAGATTTATTTATTTATTTTATTTATAAAATTTATATGCCGCCCAATCCCAAAGGACTCCGGGTGGCTTACAAAAAAGAGAAAGAAAAAGAAACATAACGAACACATAACCAAAAAAAACAACCGTTTAAAATAGCAACACCTCATATGTTCATTCTAATCGGGGCTGGACCGCAACAGTGAGGTCAAGAGTCCCAGGCCTGCCGGAACAGCCAGGTTTTAACAGCTTTCCTGAAGGCCATGAGGGTGGGTATGGTCCGGATCTCTGGGGGTAGCTGATTCCAAAGGGTTGGAGCAGCCACAGAGAAGGCTCTCCTCCGGGGTCCCGCCAGCCGACACTGTCTGGCTGACGGCATCCGAAGGAGGCCCAATCTGTGGGATTTTACTGGCCGCTGGGAGGTATGTGTCAGCAGGCGGTCTCGAAGGTACGCTGGCCCTAAGCCATGTAGGGCTTTAAAGGTAATAACCAACACCTTGAATTGCGTCCGGAGACCAATTGGTAGATTATAGAGGAGGAGCCAATCGTTTAAAGGCGGATTACTTGCGATCACAGCATGCAACTCGCCTAATTTCACAAGGTCTCTATCTGAGATCACAATCATATTTCTGGCAGAACAAGCTCTCCCTTCTATGGTAAATTATTTGGACCGGACATGAGGAAGTGGGGAGCAGGAAGAGGGGGCAGAGGGAGAAAGACAGGAGGCAATAATTGAAAAGGCAGCAAAAAGAAAAAAATGGATTGGAGAAAGAAGGAAGGAGGTGATCCTGCCCATTACTGTCTTGAGATCCACCTATTGCTGGAATGCAGTTCTTAATAGAAAAGCAGATCTCCACCCAAGAAAACATTTTTTCTCCCTTGAGGCAAGGGTGCTGAGGCAAAAAAAAAGAAATATACTCCCATCTCTCGGTCTCCTGATTTATCTTGTTCAGACTTACATACGTATGAGAATAAAATAAACTCCATCCCGAGGAAAACGTGTACAGTTAAACAGTACTTTGAGGAATGTTTCCGAAAGTGTTGGACGAACACTTATTATCCCAATAAGCTCCCCAAAAATTGTTCAAGGAACCTAATCAAATTCATTCTGCAGATTCAGAAATAGGCAGGTGCTGGAAGTGCTTCTTGGAAATGCAGATTATTAACGATCTCTTTCGATATGCATTTGTGGCAGTCCACAGATTTTTTTTGTGTGTGTGATGACATTCTTCATTTAGGTCAATTTGCTGAACTACTTTTAACGTTGGCACATACCAGTGGTGGGATTCAGCCGGTTCGCACCTATTCGAGAGAACCGGTTGGTAACTTTCTAAGTAGTTCGGAGAACCGCTTGTTGGAAGAAATCTCCTTTTGGTTTTTTCCCACTTTACAGGGCTAATCCTGTAAGGAAGGCAGGAAGGAAGGAAACATCCTGGTGTTGTTTCTAGCCTCATCTTTATTGCCCTGCTTATAGAAACTGCCTCTCCAGTTAACCCTTGTTACCATTGTAACACCTAAGGTGAACCATCGGTGTGAGTGACGTTGGGTTGGCCGCGCCCTCATGGTCACATGACCACTGAGCCCCGCCTACGCAGCTGGTCATTAGGGCAGAGAACCGGTTGTTAAAATTATTTGAATCCCACCACTGGTGCATACTTTATCCAGCCTGCAATGAAAGAAAGCTGTTCCGTTTTTTCTTAATGTGTAGAGAGCAAGGTTGTTATGGGTGGGCGAATCCAAACTACATTTCTGAGGGAACAATAAATATAATACTAGGAATTATATCCTTGCACCATAGCAAACTAGGAAGTGATTTGGAGAAGAGTTTCCAAGGGCTGGGCTGAATTGTGCTCTGAAGATATTATCTAGCTGGTTAATGCAGAGGTGGGTTCCTACCAGTTCGCACCAGTTCGGTGGAACCGGTTCGTCAAATCTACCGAACCGGTTAGAAGAGGTTCCACCAGTGGACCCGGAAAGCAGGCCACACCTACAGAAGAGGTTCCAAAAGTTTGTGAAACCCACCACTGCCACACACACACACAGACAGACAGGCAGACTGACAGAGAGAGAGAGAGAGAGAGAGAGAAAGAAAGGAAGAAATAAAGAAAGAAAGAAAAAAGAAAGAAAAAGTGTGTGAGAGAGAGAGATGAAAGAAAAAAGAAAAAAGGAACAGAGTGACAAAAGGAAGGAGAGAGAGAGAGAGAGAAAGAAAGAAAGAAGAAAGAAAGAAAGAGAAAGAAAAAGAGAGAGAGATGAAAGAAAAAAGAAAAAAGGAACAGAGAGACAAAAGGAAGGAAAGAGAGTGCGAGAGAGAGAGAGAGAGAGAGAGAGAGAGAGAGAGAGAGAGAGAACACATGGCCGGCAAGCCACTCCTACGAAGGAGGCCACACCCACAGAGTAGGTTCCAAAAAAATTTGAAACCCACCACTGGGGTAATGTAATGTCTGCATGAAAAAAACCAAGCTCAGAGAGCACCAAGGACTCCCCAAATGCTCAACTGAAAGTCATTTTGAATAAAGCAAAAGAGTGTTTACCTATCACTGCTTCTTTGTATTACTGAAATAGATGCCCCCAAAGCTCCACACTATATTTTCCATTTTGGTTTAAGGGTGATTTCAGCAGGCACTCTGGTAAGTAAACTGTTTTAGTGTAGATCCCTTTAATTAGGTAGACTGAATGTGGGTAGGCAGGAATATAATATCTGACCCATTAATCCTGAATATCATTTAAGTGATCCCCCTCATGTGGGGAATCCCTAAATAGTGAGATATCACAACGATTCTGGAACATTCCAAAATACAATACTATTCATTATGAAACTACAGCAGGTGAATAACAGAGAAGAACTAAGATTTGCTTATAAAAATTAACTCTTTTACAATCAACATTTGGAATGCCGAAAATGACTTCCTTTTTGTTCTTCCTATATTTCTCATAGATTTACAATTATTCTATCCCCTTCCAGAATGCTCAGAATTTAAGTGTAGCGGTTTCTTGAAATCAGGGAAAGAAATTTCACTAAAGATGCTCAAGATATCAAGATATGCTTTTAAAAATTGTACCGCTCTCAGTTGTGCTTTCTGGGCGTTCAAATCTCATCACGCTGAGCATCCGAATAATCCTATTTTTGCCTTGATCGTATGAAAGGAGAAGTGCAAAAATTCAGCCTTACCCACCCCCACCCCCATAATCCACTGTTGCTCCTATTTTCACCATGAATGGTACAATATCCTGGAGTCAAGAGTTCCAAATCACTGCAGTGAGACCTAGGAATTAAGAAAATCATGTGGGATTATATCCTACGAATTAGATGCGCCTGATTGCACACCCTTTTGAACATTCCAAAGTGGGTAGCTGAAATAACTACACTATCCTGTCACAAGGGAAGCTTTTTTTAATCTGGTGCATTTAGTTCATCTTCTAAATTTGCAGCCTGTTCAGGAAAGCCACTGCAGTTCTGTTTGTTGTTATTGTTGTTGTTGGGGTTTTTTTTGGGGGGGGGGGTGTTTCAAGGCAAAATCGTCAATGGTGTCAAATGGGAAACTTTAGGTCAAGACTGGCAAGTATTATTTGTTTAGAATAATCCCTCCTTTCCTTCTTTAACACTTTGTCAGGAAGAGAAATCTTCAGTACACAACGCGCTCACCTTGATCTTCATCAAGGGCATTCCCTGTACTCGTTCTTACCTATCCAGATAGCAATAGCAATAGCAGTTAGACTTATATACCGCTTCATAGGGCTTTCAGCCCTCTCTAAGCGGTTTACAGAGTCAGCATATCGCCCCCACAGTCTGGGTCCTCATTTCACCCACCTCGGAAGGATGGAAGGCTGAGTCAACCTTGAGCCGGTGAGATTTGAACCGCCGAACTGCAGATAACAGTCAGCTGAAGTGGCCTGCAGTACTGCACCCTAACCACTGCGCCACCTCGGCTCTACTATATATAGTAGGATGATACAACCAAGTAAGTAAACCGTGGATAAGAGATGTTCTGGATGTTAGTCCTTGTTGTGGTATTAGTGACATTATTATTATTAATAATAATAATTCGTGACCCGTCAAATATGTGCCTGACAAAAGAGCGCCGAAAAAACCGCGGCGAGAAAAGAGCGAAGTCTAAATCGCGGCCACAGAAGTGTGCCGATAAATGCGCGCCGACGAAAGCGCGCTATTCAACAAACCACGCGAAAACAAGGTAATAACCCTAAGGGTTAGGTTTAGGGTTAGGGTTACTACCTTGTTTTCGCGTGGTTTGTTGATAGCGCGCTTTCGTCGGCGCACATTTATCAGCGTGCTTCTGTGGGTGCGATTTAGACTTCGCTCTTTTCTCGCCGCGGTTTTGTCGGCGCGCTTTTGTCGAGCGGCATTTGTCGGTGAACTATAATAATTATAACTAGATTAAGCAAATTTAGTGCTTGTGCCAGAGCTTTTATGAGGTAAGTTGCTCCTTAACTCAAAAAAGCAGCAGACATAAGGACTGGGGCCTGTACTGGAAGCTGCAGAAACAGCATCTGAAGCACCTTCAGGCCTTAGGACATGTCAGATATGGTTCACTTTCCTTCTAAGAGGATAGAGTGACATTTCAACCTCAGTTCTTCAATGTTGTTTCAAAGAAATGACTTGTGCGCTACCACCTATCTAGTAGCTGAGGTAGGCAAAGACCATCATCTAGACCAGGGGTCTCCAACCTTGGCCGCCTGAAGACTTGTGGACTTCAATTCCCAGAATTCCTCAGAGGAATTCTGGGAGTTGAAGTCCACAAGTCTTCAAATGGCCAAGGTTGGAGACTCCTGATCTAGACCGCTGTTTCTCAACCTCAGCTGCTTTACGTTTTGTGGACTTCAACTCCCAGAATTCCCCAGCCACCATGCTGACTGAGGAATTCTGGGAATTGAAGTCCACAAAACATAAAAGGGCTGAGAGGTTGAGAAACACCGATTCTAGACTCTTCTCATTTATGTTCAAAATCCCAATTTCTATGCCAGATGGCTGATTTTCCAATATTATTGCCTAAACTAGAAGGCGCTTCCACACAATATAGGCTCCTGTGGCTATCAGTTGTAAAACAGTGTATATCTATTTTGCACTCCCCAGTCTCCTAATGCAGTGGTCTCCAACCTTGGCAACTTTAAGACCTGTGGATTTCAACTCCCAGAGTTCCTCAGCCAGTAAAAGCTGGCTGAGGAACTCTGGGAGTTGAAGTCCACAAGTCTTAAAGTTGCCAAGGTTGGAGACCACTGATCTTGACTGACTTCATTGCACTTAGTTTACATTACACAGGTTACAATAAGTTAAGTTAGGACTTAACTAAGTTAGGACTTAGCAAAGCTGGCTGAGGAACTCTGGGAGTTGAAGTCCACAAGTCTTAAAGTTGCCAAGGTTGGAGACCACTGATCTTGACTGACTTCATTGCACTTAGTTTACATTACACAGGTTACAATAAGTTAAGTTAGGACTTAACTAAGTTAGGACTTAGCAAAGCTGGCTGAGGAACTCTGGGAGTTGAAGTCCACAAGTCTTAAAGTTGCCAAGGTTGGAGACCACTGATCTTGACTGACTTCATTGCACTTAGTTTACATTACACAGGTTACAATAAGTTAAGTTAGGACTTAACTAAGTTAGGACTTAGCAAAGCTGGCTGAGGAACTTTGGGAGTTGAAGTCCACAGGTCTTAAAGTTGCCAAGGTTGGAGACCCCTATACCTAAGGGATCTGCTGTAGTAGACAAAAAGAATACAAGAAGTTGTGGGAGGGTTACTAATGAAAGATGACACCTGCACTCTTCATAAAATCATGTGAACAAAGCAGAAACTTACAGTATTTTATTTATATATATATTATTTATCAGCACAAATAAAAACACAAATATAACAAAGGCAACAGTAAAAATATTGGGTTTCTGTCTGGATGGACTCTTGTGACGAGCCTAATGACAGAGAGTGGAAGTGTGACCTTCCTCCCACACTTGGGCATACCAGGGGTTGTGACTTTAAGTATATACCTCCCACCCTGGCTGGCTGATACAAGGAGTCGTTCTCTGTAGCTCAAATGGTTAACTCCCTGCCTGGGAGGCAATAGAGCACAGGTTCGAATCCCAGTAAGGATATGGCTAGCTGATGAGAGCTAAATAGCTTGAAATAGATCTATACTAGTCTTCCTTTATTTATTTATCAGCACAAATAAAAACACACACACACATATATATATATATATATATATATATATATATATATATATATATATATATATATATATATATATAAATTTATTTATTTATTTATTAGACTTATATACCGCTTCATAGGGCTTTCAGCCCTCTCTAAGCGGTTTACAGAGTCAGCATATCACCCCCACAATCTGGGTCCTCATTTCACCCACCTCGGAAGGATGGAATAGCAATAGCAATAGCAGGTAGACTTATACACCGCTTCATAGGGCTTTCAGCCCTCTCTAAGCGGTTTACAGAGTCAGCATATCGACCCCCACAGTCTGGGTCCTCATTTCACCCACCTCGGAAGGATGGAAGGCTGAGTCGACCTTGAGCCGGTGAGATTTGAACCGCTGAACTGCAGATCATAGTCAGCTAAAGTGGCCTGCAGTGCTGCACCCTAACCACTGCGCCACCTCGGCTCTTATTTTGGAACACCCGATTTAAAAAATCAGTTTTAGGATTTTTTTTCTAGAAATTTTTTTCTAGACAAAATGATCATTCCTTCTTCCAAAGGAAGGAAATGGGAAATATAGACTTAAACATAAATTTTTACCTGCCCCAGCGCCCAAGATTTTATGGAGAAAGCCACAATGTTTAAGTTGATGCAAAACAACAATTTCTTTGCAATGGTGTTTGCTTTCTGTTAACACACTATGATTCTGTAGTGTACCTGCTAAGCCAACAAAATGTTATTTGAAGAGTTTCTCGTGGATACTGAATGTGTATATATTTTATAATGGCTTAATCAACTTCAGAAAATCTGAACAGGCACAGTAAATTGTAATCTATTATATGGCACATACTTTAGATAACTGAGCCACAATGTTATTGCATGAATTCCCAGAAATGAAAAAATGTGCTGAAAATAAAATACAGGAACATGTCTAAGGCAAATGCGACAATATTGCTTATATAAAGGCAAGAAGAATTTAAATTTGTTCCCATTCCTTTTCTACATTTAATCCAAGCTTCTTCCCTGGAAGCTGAGATTTTGCTATGAAGGCAAGTGCCAGATTCAGAAGCAGGGATAGTTGTCTGAAAGAAAGGAAATTACCTCCACATTCTTACAGATTTTGTCTATTCGAGCCGTAAATGTGGGTATTTCATGCTACATATTTGGGTATACGCTGTCTTATTCAGGTCGTCTCGTTCAAAGAAAAAAAATAATAAAATACAATTAAGCCTGCCACTTTAATGGACAGTCACCTGGAAAAAGCATTGACAACAATAGCACTTACTTGCAAGTAAGTATTCTATTCTATTCTATTCTATTTAATAGATTTATAGGCCGCCCAATCCCAGAGGACTCCGGGCGGCTTACAGAAAACAAATCTTAAGAAAATATAAAGAATTAAAAAAGAACAAAGAGAATAGATTAAAACCACATCATGCACCTACTCTGGTCGGGGCTGGACCTCAGTCATGAGGTCAGCCCCCAGGCCTGCCGGAATAGCCAGGTTTTAATAGCCTTTCAGGAGGCCATGAGAGTGGGCAGGGTCTGGATCTCAGGGGGAAGTTCGTTCCATAGGGTCGGAGCGGCTACAGAGAAGGGCCTCCTCCGGGGAGCCGCCAGCCGACGTTGCCTGGCTGACGGCACCTGAAGAAGGCCCACCCTGTGCGATCTTATCGGCCGTTGGGAGGTCTCGCAGGTATCGAGGTCCTAAGCCATGTTGGGCTTTAAAGGTAATGACCAGCATCTTGAATCACGTTCGGAGACCAATAGGAAGCCAGTGCAGCTCGCGGAGGATAGGTGTAACGTGGGTGTATCTTGGTACACCCAGTATCGCTCACGCGGAAGTATATGACTGGAGCCACTTTTTACCTCCCTACAATACCAAAATCCGTGGGACATACATCTTGTTGAACTCACAGCAGGGCGCAAAGGACGTTGGCACATTTAATTTGCCCCAGATGGCAACCACCATTTTGTACTGGGTGCCCCTACTCCCTGTGCCTGCAATTACTACAATATTCCTTTAGGTACAGATACTGCAGAGAACATTGCACTGAAAATGTTCAGATACTTTAGCTACCGAATGAGTGAGGGTATGTAAATCTTACTTTGAAGACCCTGGGGCCATATCAATTTTTTTAAAAGATGAAATCATACATGAATGGCGTTGTAAGCTTGTATGTACATGTGCCAAGAATAATACCCTGTTTTGCCCTCCTACGTGAAGGCAAGACTAGTTCTGTCAGTGAATTGATAATTTATGTTTGGCATTTACAAGTATGGGTTAACACATAATGGAGGTTCTCCTGCATAGAAAGAAAACCAGTATGTCAGAAAGAAGTCTAGACTGGAATGGTTCTTCAAAAAAAAATCCTCTCATTTTCTGTAACAAGAGACTGTTTGCTTTTGGTATTATCAGGCAAACCCTCACCTAGAGTACAAGGGCCGAAATGAACACCTTAGCGAGAAGTAGATTCATATTCTATGTATGCTCCTACCCAGGCATTTATATTCAAAAGTTGCCAATCTCCTTTTGCAGTTTCAGGTCTGGAGACTTGCTATTGAGTAGCACTCTAGTCTGCGCTAGCAATTACAAAGAGAGAATCAGATAACCTAAAGATTTCTCTGCCAGTTTAGACCAAATGAATGCAACCCCATTTCCTCCTCCAAGCCAACAACCATCATAGACAGATTTGGGGGGCAGTGAATTCTGCTAGACAGTTAAACATTATATGGGAGAGAGAGAAAAAACTTGTCTTGAACAATGCGGCTAAATCAACTCCCTTGGGCAAGTCTTGAGTTCTAGGGAAATAAGCACATTTCATTAAACGACATGATGTTACATGTTGGCACAGTCAATTTGTTCAAGAAACCAGCCTGTCATATTGTCTTCAAATGAAGAGCCCAACCAAAGCTTGGGTCTTTCAAAATCATAATTAGCATCAACATTGGGAATCAGGTTTTCCACCGTTATTTAGGAACGAAGTAATTTATTAATTAATTTATTTATTAATTAGACTTATATACCGCTTCATAGAGCTTTCAGCCATCTCTAAGCGGTTTACAAATTTTTTAGCAAATTGAGTCAGCAACTTGCCACCACAATCCGGGTCCTCATTTCACCCACCTCGGAAGGATGGAAGGCTGAGTCGACCTTGAGCCGGTGAGATTTGAACCGCTGAACTGCAGATCACAGTCAGCTAAAGTGGCCTGCAGTACTGCACCCTAACCACTGCGCCACCTCGGCTCTTGTTGAAAGGACATTACCTACTGGTTAGACACATCACAGTCTAAATCAAAGGTCCACGTAAAATGTTGACTTTATGTCAACCTGAATTCTTGGGGAGGAGTTGATAGCTGTTTTCTAACCTGGCTGGAATACTGCAATGGGCTCTACATGGGGTTGCCCTTGAAGTGCATCCGGCGACTGCAGTTAGTCCAGAATGCAGCCGCACGAGTGATAGTGGGCGCACCGCGGTTCGCCCACGTTACACCCATCCTCCGCGAGCTGCACTGGCTACCTGTCGATCTCCGGGTGCGCTTCAGGGTACTGATGACCACCTTTAAAGCACTCCATGGTAGTGGATCTGGGTACTTGAGAGACCGCCTTCTGCCGATTACCTCCCTCCGACCGATTAGATCGCACAGACTGGGCCTCCTCCGAATCCCATCCGCCAGTCAATGTCGACTGGCGACTACACGGAGGAGAGCCTTCTCGGTTGCAGCTCCGACCCTGTGGAACGACCTCCCCGTCGAGATCCGTACCCTCACCACCATCCAGACCTTCCGCGCAGCCCTCAAGGTCTGGCTCTCCCATCAGGCCTGGGGATAGGTTTCCAATTTACCCGCCCGAGTGTTGATTGTTGAATGAAAGTTGTGTTTTATTATTTTTTTTGTTCGCACATTGTTTGTCTTTTGACATTGCACCCCCTTCCCTGTGATTGTAAGCCGCCCTGAGTCCCCTCAGGGAAAAGGGCGGCCTATAAATCTTAATAAAATGACTAAAATGACTAAAAATGACTGGTGCCACCACAGTTGTAGTATGGGATTTATAGGCCAACACACCTAGAAGCTTCAGAACTGGAATGCAGAGATGACACTCAATCAACAAAGACCTTTCAGAATAATTCAGTCTTTAGCCATTTCAAAGACAGCCATCATCCTAGAAGCCAGCCTTACTTCCAAACAGAGGCCGATCCATCATGTTAGCAATAGCAACAGCAGTTAGACTTATATACCGCTTCTTAGGGCTTTCAGCCCTCTCTAAGCGGTTTCCAGAGTCAGCATATCGCCCCCAACAACAATCCGGGTCCACCTCGGAAGGATGGAAGGCTGAGTCAACCCTGAGCCGGTGAGATTTGAACAGCCGAACTGCAGAACTGCAGTCAGCTGAAGTAGCCTGCAGTGCTGCATTTAACCCCTGCGCCACCTCGGCTCCATTAAAAGTTCCCATTCACAGTTCTATTCACCTCCAACGCACTGACTCTCCAGAAATTCCAGAGATATATTAACAAAAGCACGGATTTAGCCTACCTCCCATAATGAAAGGTCTGGTGGAAGCTGAGGTCCACCACACCTGGAAAGTAGCTATTCGAGTAAGACAGCAGCCAATTATTTGGGGAGAGCAGAGCTGGCTGGAGAATTCTGGGAGTTGAAGTCCACAAGTCTTAAAGTTGCCAAGTTTGGGAACCACTGCTGTAGTTAAGCTGTTAGAGCCCACCTCCACCCCTCCCCAGGCAAGATTTATACCTGCAGAAGAGATGGCATTTGTAAAAGGTACTGTACTATAGTTCAGTTTGGTGCAATCTGTGGAAGGTCAATAAAATCATCCTGAAGTCCATCTTGGCTTCTGCTGACTTTATAAATACTTCTTTTTGACAACAGCAATTCCATTGATGTTTCAATCAAGCCACAATTCTAGCATTTCCTGGTAGTCTCCCATCCAGTACTAACCAGCCCTCACCCTGCTTGGCTTTCCAAGATCCGTCTAGGTAAATAATATAAATATGAAGGAAGAGAAGGCAATAGATGTATCTGTTGATTCAACCATGAATTTGGGAGAGCCGTGTAAACTTATTGTTTTTTCCCTTGAACTCTGCAAAATATGATGGAAACAAGCTGTCACTTGCAATGTTTGAGGCAGAGGCCAGAAGGAAGCCTAATTCTACACACACACACACACACACACACACACACACACACACACACACACCTACTGCAGTGACTACCCATCAATCTAATCGACCTATATGAGTTTTAGCACAGCACTTTTGAGAATGGAAGCCAGAAGCTTTGAGAATGGAATGGAAGTTAACCTGAGCAGTGCGTGCAAATAATTAAAAAATATACCATGTATTTTCCATTGCTCAAGTCCCAGTTCTCTTTTTTTAAGTATGCTAATGAAGGAAGGGGCTGCAGGACTGTGGCCAGTTTGATGTCATGCACAATTAGATAGGGCTGAGCCTAGTCCATGTGCCAAGATCTGAAAGAACCCTGGATGTATTTCCTGAGCTGCAAGCATGATGCCACCAGCTGCGGCTTATATTTTTTTACTTAGACAACTTCATTATCGGCATACAAGGAGGGGTAGGCACCGAGGCTCCTAAAGGCAAGGCAGGGCAGGGCAGGGCAAGGGTGTGCCTAGACTTAGCTAAGGCTGCTCTTGAAACTCCATCCAAGTAGGTGAAGTTGCCCGACACTAAATCAGATCACGCAGACCATTTCTGGTAACATTTTCTGTAGGATCAGAATCCAGTTTTGCGCCTCTTCATTAAAAAACCGTGTGGTTTTTAACCTGGGTCTTTCCAAACACAATTTGATCTGGGTTTCTCCATATTGCAGGCATCATGGGCCACTTACCCAGTTTGGACCAGCCCTGGAACTGGGGCAGTAACCAGACCCCCCAAAGCTCACTTGCCAAAGAACAACAAGAACAAGTCTTCTTAATCATTGCTTCTGTCAAACATAGGAAGGAAGATTAAGATTAAGATTAAGATTTAGTTTATTTGTATGCTGCCCTTCTCCGGGAGGGACTCAGGGCGGCGAACAAATAGCAGTAGACTTATATACCGCTTCATAGGGCTTTCAGCCCTCTCTAAGCGGTTTACAGAGAGTCAGCATATTGCCCCCAACAATCTGGGTCCTCATTTTACCCACCTCGGAAGGATGGAAGGCTGAGTCAACCCTGAGCCGGTGAGATTTGAACCGCTGAACTGCTGATCTAGCAGTAGCCTGCAGTGCTGCATTTAACCACTGCGCCACCTTGGCTCAAAGGGGGAAAAAGGGAACACAAAACACAACACACATGATTAAAATAAACAAGAATCATACAACCACACAAGTCGAGAGGGGAGGGGAACTCATCAATCCCAGGCCTGCCGGCACAGCCAGGTTTTGACGCCTTTCCGGAAGGCCTGGAGAGAGGTGAGGGTCCGAATCTCCGCGGGGAGTTCGTTCCAAAGGGCCGGAGCTGCCACAGAGAAGGCCCTCCCCCGGGTAGTAGCCAGGTGGCATTGGCTGGTGGACGGAACCCGGAGGAGGCCGAAATTGGGTCTAGTGCATAATTTCTATTCGGGACACCTGAACCCAAGAAATCTTGGCAATCTTGAGAACAGTTTTCCGGCACAAGATCAGAAAAGATGGAGGAGATTGTGACGGATGGAGGGCAGGGAGGGGGAGAAGGGGGTCTGCCAACCCTACTTGGCTAAGCTTCCAGCTCTGGGAATTCCTCTGTTCCCAAGTCTTTGCAAACCTGGGAACTCTTGCTGCTTCCGAAGTCCAGAAAGGAACAATAGTGGTTTTCAGAAGCCCATTGAAAACCCTTGAAATCTCACAAGCTATCCATCTCTGATACGTAATCCTAGTCAACATTGGGATTCACAGCAGGTTCCTTGTTGAGAGGAGAGCTGAGGTGGCGCAGTGGTTAGGGTGCAGTACTGCAGGCCACTTCAGCTGACTGCTGCTCTCAGCAGTTCAGCGGTTCAAATCTCACCGGCTCAGGGTTGACTCAGCCTTCCATCCTTCCAAGATGGGTAAAATGAGGACCCGGATTGTTGTTGGGGGCGATATGCTGACTCTGTAAACTGCTTAGAGAGGGCTGAAAGCCCTATGAAGCGGTATATAAGTCTAACTGCTATTGCTATTGCTTGTTCCAGATTGTTAGAATAAACCATGAATCCAGGCCAGGGGTGTTGAACTTTGCGGACTTGGCTGAGGAATTCTGGGACTGGAAATCCACAAGCCTCCAAATTGCTAACGTTGGACATTCCTGCATTAAAACCAAACTCTGCTTCAGAGGGAAAATGTGCCAAACGGAATTGGTTGGCACGAGAAACAGTCCCTTCAGCATGCTTGAAGGCATGATGAAAGAGCAAGAAATTATTTCTGATGGCGGGCTTTGAATCCCCCAGTTAAACCGGTTTTACAGGTTTCAGAAGCGCAGCAAAAAAAACTTTTGCAAATCCACAGTGGGAAAAGTCTTGCAGACTTATTACACATGGACCCGGGCATAAAGAGAATGCCAGGTCTCAAGAGCCAGGTTGCCTTCAATGGGTGGGCTGCCAGCCTGCAGCATCCTGTCTTTATCCCCCACCCCAATAGTCGCAATTTTAGCAGGGTTTCTTTGATCCGGCGCACGGCATCCAGCAAGGTTTCCTCTGCCTTCCCTCCGACAGCACCGCGGACATGCCAGCTTCAGAGAGATTAAGGCTGCATCTGGGCACGGCTTGTAGAGGCTCGTGGCTCGGGCACAGCATTCTGAATTGTGACGGCGAGGAGACTGGACGGGGAAGGGAGGGGAGGGGAGACTCTGCAACCTCTAGCACAGTGTTTCTCAACCTTGGCAACTTGAAGATGTCCGGACTTCAACTCCCAGAATTCCCCAGCCAGCATTCAACCATAGAGCTTTGGTTCTCTCTATATAGACCACATGTCTATAGTCTATGGCAGTGTTTCTCAACCTTGGCCACTTGAAGATGTCCGGACTTCAACTCCCAGAATTCCCCAGCCAGCATTCAACCATAGAGCTTTGGTTCTCTCTATATAGACCACATGACTATAGTCTATGGCAGTGTTTCTCAACCTTGGCCACTTGAAGATGTCCGGACTTCAACTCCCAGAATTCCCCAGCCAGCATTCAACCATAGAGCTTTGGTTCTCTCTAGATAGACCACATGTCTATAGTCTATGGCAGTGTTTCTCAACCTTGGCCACTTGAAGATGTCCGGACTTCAACTCCCAGAATTCCCCAGCCAGCATTCAACCATAGAGCTTTGGTTCTCTCTATATAGACCACATGTCTATAGTCTATGGCAGTGTTTCTCAACCTTGGCCACTTGAAGATGTCCGGACTTCAACTCCCAGAATTCCCCAGCCAGCATTCAACCATAGAGCTTTGGTTCTCTCTATATAGACCACATGACTATAGTCTATGGCAGTGTTTCTCAACCTTGGCCACTTGAAGATGTCCGGACTTCAACTCCCAGAATTCCCCAGCCAGCATTCAACCATAGAGCTTTGGTTCTCTCTATATAGACCACATGTCTATAGTCTATGGCAGTGTTTCTCAACCTTGGCCACTTGAAGATGTCCGGATTTCAACTCCCAGAATTCCCCAGCCAGCATTCAACCATAGAGCTTTGGTTCTCTCTAGATAGACCACATGTCTATAGTCTATGGCAGTGTTTCTCAACCTTGGCCACTTGAAGATGTCCGGACTTCAACTCCCAGAATTCCCCTGCCAGCATTCAACCATAGAGCTTTGGTTCTCTCTATATAGACCACATGTCTATAGTCTATGGCAGTGTTTCTCAACCTTGGCCACTTGAAGATGTCCGGACTTCAACTCCCAGAATTCCCCAGCCAGCATTCAACCATAGAGCTTTGGTTCTCTCTAGATAGACCACATGTCTATAGTCTATGGCAGTGTTTCTCAACCTTGGCCACTTGAAGATGTCCGGACTTCAACTCCCAGAATTCCCCTGCCAGCATTCAACCATAGAGCTTTGGTTCTCTCTAGATAGACCACATGTCTATAGTCTATGGCAGTGTTTCTCAACCTTGGCCACTTGAAGATGTCCGGACTTCAACTCCCAGAATTCCCAAGCCAGCATTCAACCATAGAGCTTTGGTTCTCTCTAGATAGACCACATGTCTATAGTCTATGGCAGTGTTTCTCAACCTTGGCCACTTGAAGATGTCCGGACTTCAACTCCCAGAATTCCCCAGCCAGCATTCAACCATACTGCTTTGGTTCTCTCTATATAGACCACATGTCTATAGTCTATGGCAGTGTTTCTCAACCTTGGCCACTTGAAGATGTCCGGACTTCAACTCCCAGAATTCCCCAGCCAGCATTCAACCATACTGCTTTGGTTCTCTCTATATAGACCACATGTCTATAGTCTATGGCAGTGTTTCTCAACCTTGGCCACTTGAAGATGTCCGGACTTCAACTCCCAGAATTCCCCAGCCAGCATTCAACCATACTGCTTTGGTTCTCTCTATATAGACCACATGTCTATAGTCTATGGCAGTGTTTCTCAACCTTGGCCACTTGAAGATGTCCGGACTTCAACTCCCAGAATTCCCCAGCCAGCGAATGCTGGCTGGGGAATTCTGGGAGTTGAAGTCCGGACATCTTCAAGTGGCCAAGGTTGAGAAACACTACTCTAGCAAGAGAGAGAGAGAGCTCCGCTCGTTCAAACGCCCCGCCGCTTCCCCCCCCTTTCCCGGACGGACGCGGTTTCCCTATTTATCCGCAATGACTCATCCCTCCACCCTCGTGATCCGAGCCTCGCTCGGTGTAACCTTCAAGAGCAAACAGAAGCAGCCGCTTTTGATCTGCCAGCTCTTTGTGCAAGGACGGGGAGGATGGCTAGGAGGAGCGCTTCCCTTTCGGGGACCCCGGTTGACGCCTTGGTCAACTCAAACATTACTAACCGGGGTCGGGCTATCCCGGCTATGGCTGACCTGGCGATGGGACCGTTTAAGAGCAGAGAAGGTGGCCCAATCGCGTTGATTTGCACGCGTTTCTCACCTTTGCAGAGGACGGGCATTAGACCCCCCCTTTTTTTTTTTTTTGAAACTACGGGGCCCATTCTCCACTGCTTCTAAAAAGATTTAAACCCGTGCAAAATCCCTAGGCATTCCTTAAGGCCTTTGCCAGGTAAAGGTAAAGGTGGCTTTTTTGCCCAGAAAGCAGGATAAAAGCTACCCAAGGAAGTTAAAAGAGGCTTCTCCTTTTTGGAAAACAGATCCTGTGCACATTGGACTTTGCTACCACTGCTTGTGGCTAGCTGTGCAACTGTCAAGCTGGGGGTTCCCCTTTTTCTGTTGGTTTTATAATACACATAACCATTTCAGGGCTATTCAGCCTGGCTTATCCCATCATGCTTGGGGGGGGGGGGTTGAGGGGTTTTGTGCTAATTACTCAAAGGAGTAAGCAGGTAGATTACAAATCCTTCCCAATGCTATAGCAATAGCGGTTAGACTTATATACCGCTTCATAGGGCTTTCAGCCCTCTCTAAGCGGTTTGCAGAGTCAGCATATCGCCCCCACAGTCTGGGTCCTCATTTCACCCACCTCGGAAGGATGGAATAGCAATAGCAATACAATAGCAGTTAGACTTATATACCGCTTCATAGGGCTTTCAGCCCTCTCTAAGCGGTTTACAGAGTCAGCATATCGCCCCCACAGCACCAAGGCTGAACGAAAAACATAAGTGTAAATGAACTAGCTTATTCTTCCAATCATTGAAAAGCCTGCCTCACTACCACAAATCATTGCCAGTAAATTATAATCTACTTTTTAATTACTCCTGAAATACAGTAATAGGACACACAGCAGTTCTCATATTTAAAACGGGCAATATATTAGCAATAGCAATAGCAGTTAGACTTATATACCGCTTCATAGGGCTTTCAGCCCTCTCTAAGCGGTTTACAGAGTCAGCATATCGCCCCCAACAACAATCCGGGTCCTCATTTCACCCACCTCGGAAGGACGGAAGGCTGAGTCAACCTTGAGCCGGTGAGATTAGAACCGCCGAACTGCAGATAACAGTCAGCTGAAGTGGACTGCAGTGCTGCGCTCTAACCACTGCGCCACCTCGGCTATGTTCCCTCTGTCAACCTACCTTGGCGTGGGTGGGGTTGGGGTAGGCGATGAGCAGGCAGGGAGAGACCACCCCGCATAGCTGACAAGAATTTAAATGGGCAGAACATCCTTCTCGGCGGGGGAAATAAATAGGACCACCACCACCCCCGAACCTCGAGAGTTTGGAACTTGTCCTTTTTGCTGGTTGTGAAGAAGCTCTGTGTGTCTGTCTGTCTGTCTGTGTCTGTCTGTGTCTGTCTGTCTGTCTGTCTGTCTCTGTCTTCAAAAGCTTCTCATTCCACATCAGGACTTGTCGTATCAGGCTGATGATGATACCCTGGAATAGCGATATGGCCACCAATAGTAGCACATTGCAACGTATAAAGTGAATTTCCTGGCTTGCTCCAATCAACACCTCCAGTTGCCTGGAAGGAGTTGTTTGGTGTTTTTTTTTGAAACTAGGATTTTGGGGTGAGCTAGTGATCTGTTACTGAGAGCCGAATTCAAATTTAAAATTTAAGGATTCAAACCCCTCTAGGTAAGATCCCCCACCGTTATTTCTTAGTATAGATGTACTCAACTCAATGGTTTCAGGGGCTAACATCCATTTGCTAACTTCCTTAGCGTTTTTTCTCGTTCCGTTTAATTTTTACCTAGGTATTTTTGAGTCTCTAACCTGGGTAGGTAGGCTGTGCCTGCCCCGTAGAGAATTCTGGTGCAATGTGAGAGTAAGGAGTATTGTATTAGGATCACTTTCCATCTTCTGCCTGGAAGGAGAAAAATCATAATGGCTCCATGTTTTCACTGAAGAGAATCCAATTTAGCAGGGTCAGTAATCGTAGCATCCTTGTGTTATAAAAATGTTCGGAGACACCTGGGAATACATGTCCCATCCCAGGGGAATCCCTGCTTTTGGTCCTTTTGTTGTAGGATGTCGAGCAGCACAATAGCTGGAAGGCCTGCAGCATCCGAGGGGTGGGGGTGGAGGTGCCCTCATTTAACCAAGCCTAAAGCCTCCTCTGAGTCCATTTCAACACTTGTTGACCTTGTAGTTTTGTTGGAAGCCGTTTGCCATTGTCTTTTTTATTTTTTTCAAGTTCCCTCTCTGGCCTACAGGAAGCCTTTTATCTAAGTTATGATCAAGTCCAATTCTGCTTAATTCATGAGTCACAATACCGAAGGGAAATTGCTGGTCAGCTACTCCTTTAATTCTTGATTTTTATTTTATTTTATTTTTTTTAGAAAAGAAAAAAAAAAACCACACCAGAATTAGCAATGTTTTTTTCGGGGGGGGGGGGGGGGCTTTCTTTTTTGATTGCTAATTCTCAGCCTTTGGGGTTAGATTCTTTTTAGACTTACTGGTCAGGGCAAAAGATGTTTTCTTTTTATAAAATATACTTTTTTATTTATTTATATAACATACAATCACATGTATACTATTACATAGCCAATATCCTATTGTATTAAGTAGTCATTACATCAGTTCCTCTTGTCATCAACGCCCAGAAAGATAAAAACCCATTATTGGCTCTTCTGCTCTCCATACACCTCTTTCTTCTACCTCTCTCCTACCTCCTTTCTTCCCTCCATCATCCTTTTCTACTCTACTTCCCCTTCCTTTCTCCTTCTCCTCTCTCCACATTCCACTCCTCCTTATCCTCCTCATCTTCCCCCCTTACCCTCTCTCCTATCCCTCTCTTCCCATCTTTCTTCTCTCTTCTGTTTCCCACTCTTCCTTTCATTGGTGTATTTCCGCTTCTGAGCAAACTCCATAAAATATGTTTTCAAGGTGAAAGAGCTACTGTCAAATAAAATGTAAAGAGCCTTTGAATTGAACTCAATTCATTTGTGACCGCTCACGGGAGACTGCTGGCTGTTGTCTTCTGTTAGCCAACAATCATAGAATTCCTCCAAGGTCCCCCCCCCCAATCCAAGTAGGGATCAGGGACACCCCTGCTTAAATTCTGAGCTGTACCAATCAAATACTAAAAAAGCCTTTCCTGTAAAATATGCTCATTGTTGGAGATAATGTGAAGGCACTGAAGATCTTTGCAATTATATTTTGCAGACAATAGGGATAAATTCGAGAGTGCTTTCTATTCTTTTTTCCTGAAGGATATTTCTTTAACAATGCTGTCCTCAATATTGGCTTTCAGGCAATTTTATAATTCAGCTGCTTCATCTATGGAATTTTGTCTGGGATCGAGGGAGACTTCAGTTAGTCCAGAACGCAGCCGCGCGAGCGATTATGGGTGCACCCAGGTACACCCACGTCACACCTATCCTCCGCGAGCTGCACTGGCTACCCATTAGTCTCCGGACCCGCTTCAAGGTGCTGGTCGTCACCTATAAAGCCCTACATGGCATCTGACCTGGGTATCTGAGAGACCGCCTCCTGCCGATTACCTCCCATACACCGATCAGATCTCACAGGTTAGGCCTCCTCCGGATCCCATCTGCCAGCCAATGTCGGCTGGCGACTCCCCGGGGGAGAGCCTTCTCTGTCGCAACTCCAGCCCTTTGGAATGAGCTCCCCGTGGAGATCCGGACCTTCACTACCCTCCCGGCCTTCCGCAAAGCCACTAAGTCCTGGCTGCTCCAGCAGGCCGGGGGGGGGCTGTGAAATATCCAGCCCCACAGTAACTGTGAATGTTGTGTATTTTAAAGTGTTGTTTTGTTTATTTATCCCCTTCCCTTGTTTATTGTAAGCCGCCCGGAGTCCTTCGGGAGTGGGTGGCATACAAGACCAATAAACTGAACTGAACTGAGACGAAGGGACAGGAAAGAGTATTTCCATAGCTGCCCGTTGACAATCTTTGGCTTAGTAGAGTTAGGCTAACCAGCATCAGGAAATGCAAAGCTGTATTTTTAATCCTTTAAAAGGAGATTTCTAGGCTTGAATGCTGCTTCTTTGCTGCTTCCTTTAAAATGACCCCAGGGGATATACACACTGACAACTCGGCTAGAAGTTTCAGTCCCTCCGTATCCTGGAGAAGGCCAGATTCCATGAGGCTGGCTTAGATATATATTTTCTGTTGCACATGGGATTCTTCCAGCATTTTCAATCCATCAAAGTAACCTCCTGTCTGCATTTGCACTACTGTGTATTTGAGTTTACAAATCATCATATTTGGTGGTTTATTTAGTTTCACTTAGTACGAAGTATATCTCCAGATATTTGTGAATTCTTTTATGGCTCAGAATCATGTATGAGCCACCCACTGTGGGTTAATCAACAAAGAGTAGTTTGACAAGTCGTTATTTTTTTAAATTTGTAATTATGAAGTTGCTTATAATAAATGTTATAATAATACATCATACAAAATAGCTTCCTCATCATAACACATTACATAAAATAGTGTCTATATTTCACAATCCTATATTCAAAATGAATGCTCATTTTGTTGTTTATAAAAGAGAAAAAAATCCTGCAAATCACAATTTAGTTATGATTTCTTACCTTGGTTTTTAAACATACTTTTTATCAGAGACTTTCGCAAGCAGCATAATTGATAGAATCTTACCAAACCCCCTTTTTTTTACAGAAAAGATAATAGATATTTCCAAGCGTGGGTTGTTTTGCTCTTAAAGGCATTTCTTGCTTTGTAACTTTTTATTCCTTACCCCAAATATATGTAATAATTGTAAAGTTGGTGAGATTTCAGTCCTTTGGTTATTGGTATCGTTAAGAGGTTCCTTTTTATTGCATTACTACCAAAGAGAGAAGAAAGATCTTTTTTTTTCTTATTGCAATCTTTATCATCTGATAGAACAGTTATATGTGATATTCTTACATATAAATGCCTGTGATGTAACAGCTTAAAATATAATTCTCGATTGGGAATTGCCACATTGCATAATCCAGCTGCTTGCCTAAATCTGACTCCCAAACTACCTCTTATTTCCTTGCAACAAGTAGCAGTAATGTTTTGATACCATATCTTTGGATTGCACAAAATGATTTCTTGAAATGGGACTGTGTATTAGTGAGTGAGGTCTGAAAACATCTTTCTCCAAAATCAACCCTTCCCAGTTTGAATTGTCCCCATATTTGTTGGATATCTAACTCTCATATTTTAGATCTAGTGGTAATGCTAGCTGGGGTTTCTGAGAACTGAACCCAGGAGAGGGAAAGATTGAGGAAATCTTCCTGGGATCCAGTAGCCATAACTTGAGTCAGGATGCCAACAAATCAACTCACCCCAACCTTAAAAGGGAAACAGTATTTTTCAAGCTAACTAATCCCTGATCCTCAGACTATGTAGCAGTGTTATAGGGACAATTTCAACTGGGAGAAAAAAAAGTTAAAAAGAAGGGGGAAAAAACCAGCCATGTGGAATTTTATATTGGCTCAGCTACTGCTCTCCACGCCTCTTTTGGAAGTATCGTTTCAAATTGTAAGAAACGGTGTGATTGAAATGAATGTGATTATTTTTTACTTTATTGTGATAATGCTCAGCTGTCAATCCTGGTCTTCTTATATTTGTTCTGCATAAATCATTCCTCCTCCTTGAGTTGGCAGAGGACTTGGGGATTCACTGCCTTTTGCCTTTTACTTTCTTAAAGAAAGCAATATTTTTTTAGAAAGATCATTTTTCTCGTTCCTGCTACCTTCCCAAAGTCTTCAGAAGCAGCATGGCTTTTACAGAATTTTTTTTTTTACCATATTTAGGGAAAGCATGTATTCAAGTCAAGATTCCTCAGGCTTAGCCCTTCCGATGGTATGGAATTTCAGAAATCCCCAGAAAAATATCTGAAAGTCAAGGAAATGTGCAGCTCTCCCAGAAAATAGCAATGCTTATCCTTTAGCGACTGTGTATAAGATTTTTTTTTTAAAATTAAATATGGGATGGAGGGAAAGAAAAGATTTAGAAATTGAGATTTCGTATTTTGCTCCCTTAGCAATCCAGATCTGGATTCTGCTACTCCTCCCACTCCATCTGCGGATTCCTTTTAAAAAGCCATTTGCACAAATGCTCTTTGTGAGAAAGGTATTTTACTAGCTTGGTGCAGTTTGTTCCCAGGCTCTAGAGCAACATGAAATCAATTCTCAAATAAAATAAAATATATACTGTAAGCATTAAAGTATGCACAGTTTAAGCCAAGAGAGAGACTGCAACTCCAGATCAAAGTCCTATACACTTATGGCTCCCCACCCCAATAATGCTCCCATCCTTCCCTATTTTCTTTCCTAAAACTACATAATTGTTCAACTAAAGAAAACATTCACATTTATTTGGGGGACTCTGCATTTTCATTCCCACCCTGCCTGCCACACCCGGAACAGCATTTGCTGCTCAAAAACCAGCCTTTTATTTTAAAAGTGCTTGGAAAAAGAAATTGCTCGAGATCACATTATAATGTTCCAGGCTGTCCCCACACTTTCAGTGCTTTTCAAACATAAATAATACATTTTAGACGGAGAGCGGGCCCTGCGATGGGATGGCTTCCATTGCCATAGAAAAGGGTGGGGAGAAGCGGGGGGGGGGGGGGAAAGCACTTGGAAAAGATTGCATTATTTATGGGCAGTTCTTCCTGTCTTCAGACCTATCCCAGAGGCCTTGTCAAAGGCCATTGTGCACAAAAGAAGAATAATCTTTTCCTTTGTAGGATATTCCCTCATAATTAGATGGTGCCACTTTTTCCCCTTGTAACGTTTGAGGTATTCAGATGTTTTGCCTTTGCCTTAGCTGCTCTTCCCGACAGTTTTGCAAATTTGAGTGTTGACAGATTGCAAAGCTGCAGTGGGCTTTCAGCTTTCTGCATACTTGGAAGGAACATAATGAAAGGCCCTGTTAACCAGGAACAGTCCAATTTGGACTGCAGACTAAGCCAAAATAGACAGTCAGCAAAAGAATCTTCCATCAACTTGGAGCTCTTAAGTTCAGGCTGAGTGAATCCTCCACCCAGTAGATGGGGATAACTGGGCTTGTAGTTAGTGGTAGGATTCAAAAAAAAATTACTACCAGTTCTGTGGGTATGGCTTGGTGGGCGTGGTGTGGCTTGGTGGGCGTGGCAGGGGAAGGTTACTGCAAAATCCCCATTTCCTCCCGATCAGATGGGACTCGGGAGGCAGAGAATAGATGGGGCGGGGCCAGCCAGAGGTGGTATTTGCCGGTTCTCCGAACTACTCAAAATTTCCGCTACCGGTTCTCCAGAACTGCTCAGAACCTGCTAAATACCACCTCTGCTTGTAGTTCAAGGGATACCTCTTAAGCCTACCATGCAGGGCCAGCCAGAGGTGGTATTTGCCGGTTCTCCGAACTACTCAAAATTTCCGCTACCGATTCTCCAGAACTGCTCAGAACCTGCTGAATACCACATCTGCTTGTAGTTCAAGGGATACCTCTTAAGCCTATCATGTGTGAGCTGAGCTATTTTTGTCCCTTTAGAGAAAGGGACAAAACTCACACTTGGGACATTATAGCAAAATTAAGGGATTGCCCATTTTTGGTTTCGAGTGAAGGGTTTTCTACCTTATAACTGAATCCGTCCTCTCTGCAAAAGGTGCTTTTTTTGGGGGGGGGGGGGGGGAATCATAGTAAAATGAAACACTTGGGATGGAAACCTTATAATTGTAGGACTGCCAGGCCTGAAGGGCCCATGTTTTGCTCTTTTAAAATATCCATGTAAAACATGGAAAGCAGCCTCTGTTTCTTCCTATATTTTCCCCCCGACTTGAGGTCTGACTGCTACATGGCTTGTCTGGACTTGAATGAGGTGAGTTGGAGGAGTTGTTCACACTGCAAGGGGTTATTTAAAATACAACAAGCTACAACACAAACTATAGCACTTTTGATGTTAAGACTTCTTGAAGAGGCTCAATGAAGTGCTTAGGTTAAACCTCTGTCCTAACTCTATCCTCCGTGAGCTGCACTGGCTTCCCATTGGTCTCCGGACACGCTTCAAGGTGCTAGTCGTTACTTTTAAAGCCCTACATGGTATCGGACCTGGTTACTTGAGAGACCGCCTCCTGCCACTCACCTCCCAAAGACCTATTAGATCCCACAGACTAGGCCTCCTCCGGATTCCATCTGCCGGCCAATATCGGCTGGTGACACCCCCCCCCCCGGGGGAGGGCCTTCTCTGTAGCTGCTCCGGCCCTCTGGAACGATCTCGACGTTGAGATCCGGACCCTTACTACCCTTCCGGCCTTCCGCAAAGCAACTAAGACCTGGCTGTTCCGGCAGGCCTGGGGCTGTTGAATTATCCAGCCCCATCCTATGTTATGACTGTTGCTGAATTTTTAATTGTTGTTTTTATTTTTGTACCCCCCCCCCTTCCCTTCTTATTGTTAGCCGCCCTGAGTCTTCCGGGAATAGGGCGGCATACAAGCTCAATAAAACTCATAAACTCAAACTCCATGCCAGGAGTAATCCTGAATTAGCAGGCATTATGTCCTAGCGTTTTAGTCCTCATTCTAAAATCTAATTCGTGGGGTTGTGATTGCAGATCTTCTGCCTTTGTGAGCAGCCATTTTATTCATTAGGGGGGTCACCTGAGCATTCAGCGAACTATGTGCTAGCATTCTCCGAACAGGTGTCCTTCAGATGCACCACTCGCGCTGGTTCAGCGTATTTGGGCGACGATAATTAAAAATGGCGACCCATTGCTTGACGCTGTAGTGGCTACTCCCATGAAGTAGATTCTAATTTAAAAACCTTGGAAGAAGACACTGCATCAGAATGCTCTCCCCCCCACAAACACACACGCACACATGCACACATCCACATTCCTTCTACCCACAGGCAGGATGCAATCCTAAAATCTTCAGACCGGATTGGAGATTGAGGGCCTAACTATGGAATTCTCTTGACACAAAGCCAAAATGCCTGAGAACTGGAAAATAAATTACGAGTGTGATTCCATTTAGAGACTCTGCCTTGGAAGTGTGTGGGGGGGGGGCAGCAGGCACAGTCTGCTCATTCCGCAGAGTGCACCCTGTATTTTCAGTTGATTGTGTCCCGTCTTAAATCAGAGGGTGCTAGTTGGTAATAGAATCAATAAAGAGGAAGTCACAGGCAGGGATGGGATGGGAAATTATAGTGGAGCGAGAACATTGTGTAACTTCGAAGAGGCTGTGGTTTTTGCAAACTTCTCTGTGCTCCTGGCCTCCTCTAGCTCAAACATCAATAGAGGTTTTTGGTTCTAGTTTGGCTGAACCAGTGAAAGCAAACTCAGTTCCTCCTCCAGCATTGCTCCCATTGATAGCCTCACCTGGAGCACTTTAGAAACACTGACGTGTGAATGCTCAAATGCGTGGCAGTCTGTTCAACAGACTGCTGACCTGGTACACAAGCTTTGCTCAACCCAATTTGGGGGTGGGGGCAATTGAGAAAGCCTTTTTCCCTTGCAGGCGGCCGCCAAGGGTTACGCTGGGCTGTGGCTCCGGGAAGGACCCAGTTCCCCTGGAAAGTGGGAGTCGTAGCCCAGCTGGGAGGCGCCTGGTTGGGCTTAGCCGGTTCCACCCCTTCTTTTTGCCCCTCCACGCCCCGCCTGGAGGTTCTGGATGCGGCTGAGTCCTCTCCCTCCGTGGCCATTTCCACAGCCTCCCAGCCCCCCTCCCCTCCCCAGGCCATTCCCTGACTTCCTAGGTTGACCAATCGGGAGGCTGCCCCTCTCTGTGTGTGTTTTCTTACGGCTAGTATTACCTAAATAATATATTATGTATTGTCACAAACAGAAGTAATATTCATCTGTCTGTATATAAAGTATAAGATGTACTGGTTCAATAAATAGCAAATAAGAGAAAGCCTTTTTCTCTCCCAGGTTGTGCCATGCCTGGGCGGAGGCTGCAGGAGGAGGACACATCTCTCTATACCAGTGTTTCTCAACCTTGGCAACTTGAAGATGTCCGGGCTTCAACTCCCAGAATTCCCCAGCCAGCGAATGCTGGCTGGGGAATTCTGGGAGTTGAAATCCGGACATCTTCAAGTTGCCAAGGTTGAGAAACACTGCTCTATAAAGACTGAACTAGAAGCAGAAGCAGCCACAGGGAGACGGGGGGCCTTGGAGGAAACATTCACGCTGGTAAATTGCGTTGAACCCTCGGAGCCCCACCCAGCTAGGAAGCGAGTTTCCGGAGCTGCCACACAATCTTGGTGCTTTTGAAGCCTCTATTTTTATGGTTGCTTTTAACTGATCAGGAATACGCTGCTTGGCCTTGATCCACTATCCGGTTAGGCTGGAGTGGTGGGCCGAGAGAGGCAGGGCCACCTCCCCAATTCCTGTGCTAGCCTCCCACAGTCCAAATTTGCAGAGCAAAAGCTCACCTTCCCTCTTCTGCAGAGGAACTGGGCATAGGAGCAGGACTGGCAAAATATCTCAAAGCCCGAACCTGTCCCGCTTCAGGTGAGTCTTATTTCACTTACTAACCTCCTCCTGCTATGTTATTTAGCATCATTGCTAAGGAACAAGGAGGGTTGAGGAAGCCCGCTGAGAAACCTTTCCCCCCCCCCCTCTTTGCTATTTTCTATATTTCCGAGTGGGCTTTACTGCAGGCAGTTGGTTCAGCATTGATGCTCCCCCAAGAATAACAAGGAGACTTCAATTTCCTTACAGTGTCCCCTCTTGCAGTGTTGAGCTGTATCAGGATTTCTCTGGAACGGTTCCACCACAAATCCGCGAAGCCCTTATCCGCGGAGACATAAGCGCGAAGACTAATTCGCGCCGTTCTAAGCGCTAAGGAAAAACGCGACCCTACCGCGATGACATAATCGCGGAGGGCAAATTCGCGCATTCCCAAGCACTCAGTACCCTAAACCTAACCCTAAACCTAACCCTAAACCTAACCCTAAACCTAACCCTAAACCTAACCCTAAACCTAACCCTAAACCTAACCCTAAAACAAACCCCTAAACCTAATCCTAACCCTTACCTTAATTGAAGTCGGCTTTCTGCCGCGGCGCTGTTTTAAAGCGCCCTTCTGTTGCCGCGCTGTTGTCACGGCGGTGATGGCGCGCGGTGATGACGTCGCGGCTTTAGCACCGCGATTTTATCACCGCGATTTTGACGAGCGGCGGTTTTGTCGTGCCACGCTCTGGAACATGACAATGGGGACCACCTTGTGTAAGCTGCATGGATATAACAATTGATGCCAAGCTTGCCAAAATATACGTACGTCCCCATTGAATTCATCAAGACTGGGTATTTAGAGAGAGGTGGAGGTGGCATTGCAAGGTTCAAAAACGTTTCTCCCTCAGAAGTTTGGGATTTACAAAAACGAAAGTAATTTCCAAACTACGCTGCACACTATTATTAGAAGTGGTCTTTCTAATAATTGAAATTGCCACGTTGCAGTCGACGTTTCCCTTCTTAAATGTCACGGTGGTGAACCTCGAAGAGGGCAGTCTGTTGCACCTTTCATTCATTCGTTTTTTTTCCCCCATTCATTTATTCTCTCTTTCTCTCCCATCCGTATGTTAGCATTTTAATGTTTATCAGTGGGCAGAAAAAGGAAACAGGTGTGCAGGAGAATGCTAATCCTTCATATTTACAGTTAGAAATTTATCAGAAGTGGCATCGCACGGGTCTTAGTGGGAATAGCATTACGTCCGGGAGCTGGATGCCTGCACAGCCTGGTGCTTTCACTTTCCATATTGCTCTAAAACGGTGTTTCTCAACCTTGGCGACTTTAAGTCCTGTGGACTTCAACTCCCAGAATTCCCCAGCCAGCTATGCTGGCTGGGGGATTCTGGGAGTTGAAGTCCACAGGACTTAAAGTCGCCAAGGTTGAGAAACACTGCTCTAAAAGCAAGCAAACCTTTATATAGTATCAGGTAGTCTTTGACTTACGACAATTCGCTTTAGTGACCAAAGTTACGGCACCGAAAAAAGTGACATGACCATTTTTTCACGCTTTATAACCATTGCAGCATCTCCATGGGCACGTTATTAAAAATTTGGACCCTTGGCAATTGTTTCATATTTATGACGGTTGCAGTGTCCTGGTCACCTTTTGCGACCTTCTGACAAGCAAAATCAATGGGGGGAAGCCGGATTCACTTCACCGCTGCAGTGATTCGTTTAATAACTGGGGCAAGAAAGGTTGTAAAATGGGGCACATTTACTTAATGTTCACTTAGCAAGAGAAATTTTGGGCTCAGCTGTGGTTATAAGTCAAGGACTACCTATAAAGCCCCAGGGCATTTACCTATCCTTTCCCTAGAACAGGAGTGTCAAACTCGTGGCTGTGGGCTGGATGCGTCATGAGTTTGACACCCCTGCCAATTACCTCCCAAAGACCGATTAGATCGCACAGACTAGGCCTTCTCCGGATTCCATCTGCCAGCCAATGTTGGCTGGCGACTCCCCGGGGGAGGGCCTTCTCTGGCAGCTCCGGCCCTCTGGAACGAGCTCCCCGTTGAGATCCGGACCCTTACTACCCTTCCGGCCTTCCGTAAAGCTATTAAGACCTGGTTATTCCGGCAGGCCTGGGGCTGTTGAAGTATCCAGCCCCACTTTAAGTTATGAATGTTGCTGTACTTTTAAATTGTCTTATGGTTCCACCACAAAACCGCGTTCGACTAAAGCGCGCTCGACGAAACCGCGTAGCTGACGTCATCACAGGGCGACAACAGCGCGGAGAAAAAAGCACGCTGTAAACGCTAAACCTAAAATTAACCCCTAAACCTAAACCTAACCCCCCTAAACCTAACCCTAACCCTAACCCTAACCCTTAACCTAACCCTAAAGCTAACCCTAAACCTAACCCTAAACCTAACCCTTACCTTAACTTGAATCGGCTTGCTTTCAAAGCGCTATTTAAAGCGCTCTTCTTTCTCCGCGCTCGCTGTTGTCGCCCTGTTGATGACGTCAGCGACGCGGTTTAATCGGGCGCGCTTTAGTCAAGCGCGGTTTTGTCGTGCCACGTTGTCTTATATGTTCCCCCTCCCTTTTTATTGTAAGCCGCCCGGAGTCTTCCGAGAGCGGGCGGCATAAAAAACTAATAAATGGAATGAAATGAAATGAAATGAAGAAAGAAATCCACCTTCATGTACAGATGTGCAAAATAATGGCTGAAATAAAGGATTCACCTGACAAAGACAAATGTTTTCTACGCTGAGAACAAGCACAAAGAGCTTCCAGAGACGCAGTGGAGTGGAATTCAGAAGCATCCAGTTAATATGCTTAAGATATATGTCAGGAAGTAGGTCTGTGGAATGCTTCAGATTCCATTCAGAAAAAGGTGGTTTTAGAGAGCCTGGGAAGGTGAGCACAGCCTTTGCAAGCAGCTTGCTTAAGTCTTCTGAAGTACCTCCTCCAAATTTGATTGGAAGCATTGTGTGGGCAATGTAATAAAAGCACCAAGGCTGAACGAAAAACTTAAGTGTAAAATGAACTAGCTTACTCTTCCAATCATTGAAAAGCCTGCTTCACTATCACAAATCATTGCCAGTAAATTATAATCTACTTTTTAATTACACCTGAAATAGAGTAATAGGACACACAGCAGTTCTCATATTTAAAACGGGCAATATATTAGCAATAGCAATAGCAGTTAGACTTATATACCGCTTCATAGGGCTTTCAGCCCTCTCTAAGCGGTTTACAGAGTCAGCATATCGCCCCCACAGTCTGGGTCCTCATTTCACCCACCTCGGAAGGATGGAAGGCTGAGTCAACCTTGAGCCGGTGAGATTAGAACCGCTGAGCTGCGGATAACAGTCAGCTGAAGTGGCCTGCAGTACTGCACCCTAACCACTGCGCCACCTCGGCTCTTTAACATTGACTGTTGGGGGTGCAATTTCCATAGGCTTAACTCTTGGTTATTCTGGCAGGGACAGGTGTGTTAGCCGAAATAAAGAAGACCGATTAGAAAATCCTATTTGTATCCCTTATTTTTTTATTAAAAACTGAGCTGGTTCCCAATCTAGGAAAAACTACTTTGAAATCAAAAGTCTTTAAAAAAAATGTTATCATTAAATTTAAAAGAGGACTGTTTAGCATCCCTCTTCCCTAGGTGTAAAAATCTGGCGGTTCTCTGCTGAAAGAATGGACTGCCTCCATCCAAATAATTGTATTTTGAAATTACGTCAGGGGTGACACTGTGTTCTTTCTGGTGGGTTTATCAGGTTGCCTAAACCAATGGCGATCCTTTTCCAAGCAGGATCCTCACAGCAAGCAAATCCTGTAGCAAACGAATCTTGTAGCAAGCCACCTTGAGATGAAAGGGATGGAGTTAGAAGAACGTCAACATCAGAACCATTTCTATCTAGAACAGTGTTTCTCAACCGTGGCGACTTTAAGTCCTTTGGACTTCAACTCCCAGAATTCCTCAGCCAGCTGTGCTGGCTGAGGAATTCTGGGAGTTTAAGTCCACAGGACTTAAAGTCGCCAAGATTGAGAGACACTGATCTGGAACCAGTGTGTTTACCGCAGGATGGAGACCGTACAATGTTATTTTTAACAGGATCCAGGGATAAAGCATGATTCACTAATCACGGGGGAAGCATGCTTACATAATGCTTGCCAGGACTTTAATCAGTCTGGGGACCAACTCTTGCAGATCTGTCACACACGCAAATCAAAGAGTTGATCAATTTGAATGTGAGTTAACGCCGTGATCATCGTTCCACCTTCAGCTGGAAAGAGATAGAAAACTAAGCCAAGGTGGAGGCTGTTCTCTTGGTAGGACGCGGCTGAGAGGACCTCCAGTTTTTAGAGGTGGCCCAAGTTTCTCCCTGCTAGTTTATTAGCATTACTGCTTTTTCCAGAGTTCTCTGCTTTTCTCGTTGTCTCTTTTTTTTTTTCGTTTTAGTATATTTTATTTTCATTTTCATCCACTCACATGTATACCCCATACAGCATTAAACAGTGATTGAATCAATTCCTCTTGTCGACAATGCCCCAGAAAATAAAAGCCCAATATACCTCTTCCGTTCTCCAAGTTGTCTCTTGTTGTTGTAGGTAATTTAGTCTCTCTCCAACAAGTTGAAACTGCTCTGACGGTAACTTTCTCAGCCATTGTTAAGGTGAATCAGTCCATATTTGCTCACATATGCATACGCGCCCTTTCGTTCTCAGATTAGGATGACTTCTAGGGATGGGTGGGTGTTGTTTCATGAGGTGCATCCAGTAAATAATCCAAATAATTTAACAACCGGTTCTCTGCCCTAATGACCAGCAGGGTAGGTGGGGCTCGGTGGTCATGTGACTGGGTGGGCGTGGCCAACTCAAAGTCACTCACGTCGATGGGCGCTTTGCCTTAGCTGTTAAAATGTAATCAGGGTTAACCGGAGAGTCAGTTTCTGTAAGCAGGGCAATAAATATTAGGCTAGAAACAACACCAGAATGTTTCCTTCCTGCCTTCCTTACAGGATTAGCCCTGTAAAGTGGGGAAAAAACAAAAGAAGATTTCTTCTAACAATCGGTTCTCTGAACTGCTTAGAAAGTTACCAACCGGTTCTCCCGAACAGGTGCGAACCGGCTGAATCCCACCACTGGGTGCATCCCAGGTCATGGACTGTCAGCATCCGCTTCTAGTATGGCTTGTTGTACTTTTGTGGCCTTCTTGAATCTAACGCTGTCCAACAGCAACAAATCAGACCAGGTTTAATATATGTAGCTGTTTCTTAAACAAGAACTACCCCGTGTTCCGTCAGAATCCAGGGAAACACGAAGGAGACAGAACCTTTTCCTGCTATGTGATGCTTTGGATTAAAACTGTCCTGTCTGCTCTCATTAATGGGAGTCCTCACACTCCACCCCAGTATTGGTTTAAATAACAGCATTGCGTTGTTGTCTAGACGGCTGTACAGAGTGTTGAATTCTCTTCTAGCCACCTGATGCTTATCCTGATTCCCTAAACCCCCAACTCTATTAGCTGTACGAGGTTTTAAAATAGCAATAGCAATAGCAATAGCAGTAGACTTATATACCGCTTCATAGGGCTTTCAGCCCTCTCTAAGCGGTTTACAGAGAGTCAGCATATTGCCCCCAACAATCTGGGTCCTCATTTTACCCACCTCGGAAGGATGGAAGGCTGAGTCAACCCTGAGCCGGTGAGATTTGAACCGCTGAACTGCTGATCTAGCAGTAGCCTGCAGTGCTGCATTTAACCACTGCGCCACCTTGGCTCTAAAAGGAAAGTCAGTCACAGGAAGACTTTTAATGCAATCTGGGATTTAAGTCTTGTATAGTTGAGTCAAAGTACACAACTTTCTTGAAGCATGGATGCAAAGCGATTTTCAAATGTGTATCCAGATGGTTCACCGACAAAAGGGCGCCCGACAAAACCGCGGTGACAAAACCGCAAGTTCTAAACCGGGCCGATGAATGAGCGCTGAAGTGCGCCGACAATAGCGCGCCGACAGAAGGGCGTTGTAAACCTAACCCTAAACCTAAACCTAACCCTAACCCTGACCCTAACCCTTACCTTAACTTAAATCGCGCTTATGTCGACGCGCTGTTGTCGACGCGCTGTTGTCGGCGTGTTGATGACGTCACGGTTTTCGTGACGCAGTTTTGTCGGCGCGCTTTGGTCGTGCGCGCTTTTGTCAGGTCACGATCCAGATAGGGATGTTGTTGAAGAAACATGGGGAGTGGGGAGGTCTGCAAAATGCCCTTTCCTGTTTGTTGGTGCCCCAGACATCAGAATGGATTCTTTTGAATGATAAGATAGCAGAGTCTGTCTGGGCATCTGACATCACTTTCCTTTTTACAGGTGGCCGGCTGTTTTGCAAGCTAGAAGCCAGACACCCATTCCATGTTAACCTCCTTTTCTTTTTTTCTTTCTGCAGTGGTTCCAGTGGTGTCCCCCCAGCTTCTCCTTCCTCCTCCTCCTCCTCCTCCTGCTGCTGCTGCTGCCTGCTGGGGTTCCTGGTGATGTGATTTTACCTTGATGTTCAGAATCACATTGCCAGGGATTTCCAACGGTTGGCAAGCTCTTCTGCCTGGGTGGAAAACTCTATTCACTGAGGCTCCGGAGGTCCCTTGCCGAGGGGAGTTAACCTGGAGAGTGCAAGGACTCATGGCAAGCCAGCATCTGCAGAGACAAGCGCATGTGTGCATACAGGAGAATAATTGGGGCAGGGAAGAGGGAATTCCTCAGACTGCAAAAGGTAGGGCTTAGCTCACTTGTGAACAGAGTGTCTTTTTAAGCCATGTTCACAGTGGCTAAGTTCCGCCACTTGGAGTCCGTTCTCTCCTCTGCGCATTCAGTCCTCCCTCGGTGCGAGGGACCTTCCAGGAGAATCAATTTGAGCAGAAAGGAAAACACCAGACACGATCCTTCCCCAAGACTCAAAATGGCCAAGAGATCCTACTTGATTCCAACGAAGAGAGAGATTGGGCCCAGGACATCCAGGTCCTGCTTCCTCCGTAGGGGCCCAAGCCTCCCGTGCCTACTGAGCTGATACTCAGTTGCTTTGGAAAAACTGGCTCAGTTCAGCAGGAACAGGAGTCCTGCCCAGGTTTCACCAGGACTCCAACGCTGGGCCCAGTACAGGACTTTCTGCTTCCTCCCCTACCCCAGGCTCTTCCGTGCAGCTGGAGCTGGCGGGGGTTTCTCCACATTTAAAACATCTCAAGACTCGGCCCCAACTTCCACAGCCTATATTGGACTGGATTGCCTGCGTTTTTTCCTCTATCACCGCCTGGCAAGGGGGTGGTGGTGGGGTGGGCAGAGAATGGAGGCTCCTCTCCGAACCCCTGGAAGAATGAGGGAGGGGAGGGAATAGGGAGCTGGAAAATCTCCCTCGTCACACTTTCCCTTGCAAATCCTGACTTCTGTGCTTTCTTCAGGTAATTCAAAATGTATGTACATGTATTGCAAATAAAGATTAGTGGACACATTCACTTCTTGCTGCGAGCTTTTCACTTCTGCCTGGGAAATAAAAAGAAGAGAGAGAGAGATGAACGAGGAGGATCAGAAAGTGTGAATCTGACGTTCTAATATACCGTGATTTGTAAAGGGTGGATTTGATTTGAATCTAAACACGTGCAATGATTTTTTTGCTGGGCATATCTTTAGAGTAATCTGCGGAAGATGTAGGATATTGAAGTTTTGGCTGCCAGAACTTGAATATTATAGTTTGCTTTTCAGCACATGGAACGATAAATAGTTGGAAATCATCTTTTGAGTGGGAGCTTTGGAGGAAGAATTAAATTTACGGAGAATCCATTGTGAGTTTTTCCTGCTGTGTTAAATGCACAGGGACAAAAAAAAAGGGGGGGGGAAGTGGGCAGCCGTGAATGAGCCAAGGTGGCGCAGTGGTTAAATGCAGCACTGCAGGCTACTTCAGCTGACTGCTAGTTCAGCAGTTCGGCTGTTCAAATCCCACCAGGCTCAAGGTTAACTCAGCCTTCCATCCTTCCGAGGTGGGTAAAATGAGGACCCGGATTGTTGTTGGGGGCAATATGCTGACTCTGTAAACTGCTTAGAGAGGGCTGAAAGCCCTATGAAGCGGTATATAAGTCTAACGATTGCTAATGTTGCCCCGTTTAGATTTGCTGTGCTGTTTAAACAGACTTGTTGGTAATGGCTGTGATCCTTTTGCTGTCAAAAGTGTCACCTATCACTTTCTTAGAGTTAGGGTTACAGTTCAGGGCAGGCAACTTGTTTCCTAGCTGACCTTGCTGGATTTCCACAAAGTTAAGGAGGGCTGAACCTTCTTGGTTGGGGGACCACCAAGAAGTCCTAAAAGAAAGCAAATGCTTCTTTGTTATGCAGGAAGTTATCACCCAGCCCTCTCCCAGAAAAATGAAATATCCTAGGAAATATTGAAAAGGCAGAATATTTCTCTGGATGTGAAAAGAAAGAAACATGCTTTAAAAGACAGAATAGTTGCCTGTAGCTTCCTGCCCGTCCACACTTTGTCAATAGGCCATTGAGAAGGCCAGGCTAGCCCACTTTACATAATAAAGACTTCTCCACTGCAGCTGTAGGGGAAAGGGATATTACTCAACTCCCCACATGGCATCTGAGAACTCATCTATGGATTCAAAACAGCCTAGGGAGTAGCCCCCTGCATGGCCCCATGGGAGTCTGACAACCAATCAGAATACATTTCTTACACAGGAACAGGAAACAGAGAGGTGGGACTGAACAGGGTATAAAAAGCCTAGCAAGCCCCTCCCTCAGCCCTTCTCTTCTTCTCCACCAACATTGAAGCATGTGATCACCTTTTCTGTTCAGGGCTCAAGCCATGTGGCCCTGTCCAACAATAAACCATCTTTCCAAGCAGCCTCCATGTCTCCAGTGTCTTTTTCCCCCTCTTGGAGCTGAACTCAGAAGGACATTTTCTTTCAACAGTTATAAATAAATAAACAAACAAACAAACACGACCCAAATGGCCACGGAATTAACATTAAGTTCCACCCAACTCAAAGGATTTCAGCTTTCTAAAGCTGACCAGACGCCTTTATTTCCACACTGGGGAAACAAAAGTCGTAATTCAGGAGAAAGCAAAATCTCCTTCCCAGAAACCCAAAGTGATCTTCAAGGCCCCACAACAACACCAAAAAATCCCCTTTCCACCCCACAGCCACCCTATGCTCTTCCACTGCAAGTCCAGGCTTCATCGGCAATTAAAGGATTAGCAGGGAGGAGCCGGGCCAAAGATCCCACCTCTCTGAGTCATCTCAGAGTCAGCTCTCTACCCAGGAGCCCTGGATCCACACCCTTGCCTGTAGGTATGAATGGCGCTGGTGTTGGAATGGGAATGCAGAAACGGATCTGCTGGGGAGCCAGGTGCCCTTCCTTCCTCCACGCACGCGCCCCCACATTTGGGGCCTTAAGAGCATTAAGTAGCATGCCAGGACGGAATGACGGTGGGTTGGGGAACTTCAAAAATAAAAAAAACACGGTGGGAGGAGGTCGTCCTGCCTCTTGAGATCAGCTTTCAGCCGGCCCAAACATTTGACAAGTGGCCTGATATGAAGTGGGACGATGATGAGGAGTTGTTTTTCCCCGTCGAGGTGGCGCAGTGGTTAGGGTGCAGTACTGCAGGCCACTTCAGCTGACTGCTATCTGCAGTTCGGTGGTTCAAATCTCACCGGCTCAAGGTTGACTCAGCCTTCCATCCTTCCGGGGTGAGTGAAATGAGGACCCAGACTGTGGGGGCGATATGCTGACTCTGTAAACCGCTTAGAGAGGGCTGAAAGCCCCATGAAGTGGTATATAAGTCTAACTGCTATTGCTATTGCTATCTGCAGTTCAGCGGTTCTAATCCCACCGGATCAAGGTTGACTCAGCCTTCCATCCTTCCAAGGTGGGTGAAATGAGGACCCAGATTGTTGGAGGCGATATGCTGACTCTGTAAAACCGCTTAGAGAGGGCTGAAAGCCCCATGAAGCGCTATATAAGTCTAACTGCTATTGCTATAGCCCCTGATCAGCAAAAGGTTATCATCAGGCTAATAATTTAGATGCTGTTTCCATTAAACTGAACCACCTTATTTATTTGCTCTACTTATATCCCCCCTTCTCTTTTCCTAAAAGATCTATAGTGGGTATTCAAGTGATCTCCTCCTTAAAACAAGGCATATTAGCTTCAGTGCATGCTGTATATAGACTTGCAGATTATTCGTAGGTTCTTGAGTTTATGGCTACACCTCAGAGCAAAATAAGAGCATGAAACTTTTGACGTATTTTCTGAATTGATTGGTCTTCCTAAATTATAATTTTGCCATTCCTCGCAATCACCCTGTACAAACAGTTAAAGGGACTTGATGTCCCACAAAAAAAATATTACCAAACCTTAGGCCTTCCATCCTTCCGAGGTGGGTAAAATGAGGACCCAGATTGTTGGGGGCGATATGCTGACTCTGTAAACCGCTTAGAGAGGGCTGAAAGCCCTATGAAGCGGTATATAAGTCTAACTGCTATTGCTATTGCTATTCTTGTTGAAATCACAAGGCCAAGGAAATCATCTGTTTTATTCAACTATCATGGTTCTTTACCCCAATTCCCTCGCATCGTGCCTTCTAGGTATTTTGGGGATGAATAAAAAGTGGCTATTTTCTGCTCACAAGGACCCCAGGGAAACAGACGGGGAGAAGCTTTTAAATCTGTGGGAGTGGGAGGTGGGCGACATGCGCAGTCACGTGTATGCACACCAACAACATGCTTTCAAGTCAGGCCTGGCTCGTGGTGATTGTCTTGGCAAGACTTCGTAAGTGGTTTGCCATTGCCTCCTTCCCAGGGCTGAGAGAAAGTGACTGGCCCAAGCCACCCAGCTGGCTTTGTGTTTTAAGCTGGGACTAGAAGCAGGGTCTCCGCCGTTTCTAAGCCAAGGTGGCGCAGTGGTTAGGGTGCAGTACTGCAGGCTACTTCAGCTGACTATTATCTGCAGTTCAGCGGTTCTAATCTCACTGGCTCAAGGTTGACTCAGCCTTCCATCCTTCCGAGGTGGGTAAAATGAGGACCCGGATTGTTGTTGGGGGCGATATGCTGACTCTGTAAACCACTTAGAGAGGGCTGAAAGCCCTATGAAGCGGTATATAAGTCTATGCTATTGCTAGTTCAGCGGTTCAAATCTACCGGCTCAAGGTTGACTGAACCTTCCATCCTTCCGAGGTGGGTGAAATGAGGACCCAGACTGTGGGGGGCGATATGCTGACTCTGTAAACCGCTTAGAGAGGGCTGGAAGCCCTATGAAGCGGTATATAAGTCTAACTGCTATTGCTATTGCTATTCTAGCCTGGTGCCTTCCCCACTTCTTCCAATTGGTTGTCCTAGCTCAGAAATCAGAGGCTTCCCAGACAATCTCCCTGGAATTTTGCAGGAGTTTCAGACAAAACATCTTCTGTGCCTTCCCTTTGTTGTTCATGCAACAACAACAACAAAGATCTGGTGAACAGAAAAAGAAACGCAAGCATATCAGGATGATTTCCATGGCAGATTAGCCACCTTGACCCTGAAAGGTGGTGTGTGAAAAATTCCTCTGCAGGAGAAACCAGGATGGAAACATTTTAAGATGTCTTACCTCTTCTGGTCCAACTTTTAAGATAGCCTTCCCTAATCAGAGGTGTTGTTGAACACAAAACCGCCAGACCATTTGTGAAAGCATCCTGGGCTTCCGGCCACATACTTGTCTCTCAAGATGTGGACAGCAGGCTGACCCTGTTTAGCAGTTGTAATTCCAGGGGTGGGGAGGGAGGATAGGCATCCGGCCAGCAGCTGATACAACACCCCCCCCTCCATCCAGAGTTCTTGTCTTTGATGTATGCCTCATCTATAAATAGGCCTGCAGAAAATGGAGCTCTCCTGTTAGCAATTCCCCCCCCCCCCGTCTCTCCAAACGGAATCTATATGCCCCCGCTTAGAAGAGCCTAAACAGAAATCTACCAGGATATGGGGAGGTGGAGGGAAGGAAAAATGGGGCTTTCAACAGAAGGGGCTGAAGATCAGGGCAGAACAACAGAATCTGGGAGTTTGAGGACTTTCATAGCTTCAGGAAGGAAATCTCTGCTTCAAAGGCTGTCCTTTCTTCAGGCGGAAGATGGCTGTCTGGAATGAAGTTCATCTAGAACAGTGTTTCTCAACCTTGGCAACTTGAAGATGTCCGGATTTCAACTCCCAGAATTCCCCAGCCAGCATTCGCTGGCTGGGGAATTCTGGGAGTTGAAGTCCGGACATCTTCAAGTTGCCAAGGTTGAGAAACACTGATCTAGAAGTATTGCGTTAAACTCCTAATGATACTTTACTACCAAACAGCCAGAGGGGAAACCAGGCACTTTGCATGCCTCTTGGAGCACTCTTTCCTTCCATGCAAATGTCTAGGCTGACCTGAACACGTGATCAAAACAGGTCCTGGGATGATGTCCAGTATTCAGACAAAATGCTGACTTGGGCAGTTCAGCCATATGCCAAGGACCTGATCCAGGAACACAGGCCAGAAAAGAGCAATTTTGGGGGGGGGCACGAGGCTTTGAGGACATATTCCGGGGGCTTCCAGACAGAGGGATCCCATATATTCTACCTTTTCTCCTAGCCAGCTGTTGGGAACAAAACGGAAAGATGAAAAAGGAGGGTTACAGTTGAAAGATAAGGACATCTGGAGCAGTGGCCCCCAACCCTTTGGGCACAAGGGACCAGTTCAGTGGTGGGTTTCAAAAAAAATTCGAACCTACTCTGTGGGTGTGGCCTCTTTTGTGGGAGTGGCTTGTCGGCCATGTGACCTGGTGGGAGTGGCTTGCCGCCCATGTGACCTGGTGGGAGTGGCTTGCTAGCCATGTGTTTTCTCTTTCTCCCTCTCTCTCTCTCTCTCCTTCCTTCCTTTTGTCTCTCTATCCCTTTTTCCTTTTTTCTTTCATCTCTCTCTCACTTTTTCTTTCTTTTTTTATTTATTTATTTCTTCCTTTCTTTCTCTTTCTCTTTCTCTCTCTGAGTGTGTGTGTGTGTGTGTGTGTGTGTGTGTGTGTGTGTGTGTGTGTGGTGGGTTTCAAAAATTGTTGGAACCTCTTCTGTAGGTGTGGCCTGCTTTCCGGGTCCACTGGTGGAACCTCTTCTAACCAGTTCGGTAGATTTGACGAACCGGTTCTACCGAACTGGTGCGAACTGGTAGGAACCCACCTCTGGACCAGTTCCAAGGAGAGAGGTTTCTCTGTGGACCAGAGGGTGTGTGCTGCCTGCATGCTGCCTACATCTCATGGATGGGGCTTCGCTTGTTTCTGGCACAGACTGGGGGGGGGGGGAACCCCTGATCTAGAGATCTAACAGAATTCCACGAATAAGGAAGGGTAATTGCATGCACAATAAAAACTTGGATGGGTACGCAATTTTCTGGGAATCAGATGGCAGCAATGGGGAGCACAGACAGACTTAGAGACTCTTTCAGCACCCTTTTCCCCCCACTATCAATCAATGATCAGGTTATTAATCAGTTTACTTACAAGGCTTCCGGGGTGGAATACATGAGGCTAGGCTATTTTAACCTACTGCTGGGCAAGAATGGACTGCTGGGTCCATTCTAGTTCAACACACAAAGCTCCATATTTCTCCATAGCAGAGGTGGGTTCCTACCAGTTCGCGCCTATTCGGTAGAACCGGTTCGTCGAATCTACCCGACCGGTTAGAAGAGGTTCCACCAGTGGACCCGGAAAGCAGGCCACACCTACAGAAGAGGTTCCAAAATTTTTTGAAACCCACCACTGCTAAAGGGTTAGGGGTGCAAGGATCTTGTAACTTGACAGCTTTAAGACTTGCATGCTTCAATGCCAGAGTTCCTGAGCCAACGTGACTGGAGGAGGAATTCTGGGAGTTGAAGTCCACAAGTCTTAAAGCTGTCAGGTTTGAAGACCCCCTAGGTTTTTTTCTAAAGGGTTAGGGGTGCAAGGGTCTTGTAAGTTGACAGCTTTAAGACTTGCATGCTTCAATGCCAGAGTTCCTGAGCCAACGTGACTGGAGGAGGAATTCTGGGAGTTGAAGTCCACAAGTCTTAAAGCTGTCAAGTTTGAACACCCTTGGGGTTTTTTTTCCTAAAGGGTTAGGGGTGCAAGGGTCTTGTAACTTGACAGCTTTAAGACTTGCACACTTCAATGCCAGAGTTTCTGAGCCAACATGACTGGAGAAGGAATTCTGGGAGTTGAAGTCCACAAGTCTTAAAGCTGTCAGGTTTGAAGACCCCCTAGTTTTTTTTCTAAAGGGTTAGGGGTGCAAGGATCTTGTAACTTGACAGCTTTAAGACTTGCATGCTTCAATGCCAGAGTTTCTGAATAGCTACTTGGACCGACCTAAGTACTAATTCATAATTTCATATCCGGTCACATGGGCGGCAAGCCACTCCCATCCGGTCACATGGGTGGCAAGCCACTCCCACAAAGGAGGCCACACCCACAGAGTAGGTTCGAACAATTTTTGAAACCCACCACTGCTCCATAGGTTAAAAAAATAGTCAACAAAATTGATTGGATGATTAACGCGACCCTCTTCTCACCAACGATAAACTGTGCACATTTCATGTTGATATGATACCAAGCACATCCTCCTGCTTTTTCTCCAAGGGTGGTGGAAACTGTCTTGGGCCAGGGATGGATGGAAATGATCTCTTAGCTAATTCCCTCTCCCCCATCTCGTATGCAACTGCCAGGAATGACATTCTGAAGGGATGAATTGAAAGCAAAGTTTTAGAGCTCAAAAGGGCAAGATTCCTCCGAAGCAGGCTCCTCCGATAAGTAGCGCCTTTTTAGGAATGATTCATTCCCTGCTAACACCTACACAGACTTATCCCAATATGGACAACTCAGTTGATAGGCCAATGCCTCCTACACAAAGGCCAAGCTAGCCAGTGGACCCTTTGTTGAAAAACAATCCGAGTGGAGGCATTTCTGTTATTTATTTAAAATACGTTTGTCCCATTTTTTTCGACTTGCAAGGCCCATTAAAAGGAGGGGGGGTTAACAAAACTATATACAGTTAAATTTTAACTAATAGGGGGGAAATGCTATGACATAGGATATAGTTTCAGTTTATTGTATTTGTATGCCGCCCTTTTCCCCCGAAGGGGGACTCAGGGCGGCTCACAACTCGAACCGGGGAGGGGGATACAGACAAAAATTTAAAAAACAAACATAACAATATATAATTTAAAACTCACAACAGTCATACCATTCGAGACGGGGGCAACAGCTCTTTAGCCCCAGGCCTGTCGGAACAGCCAGGTTTTAAGGGCTTTGCGGAAGGCCTGGAGGGTGGTGAGGGTTCGAATCTCCACGGGGAGTTCGTTCCAGAGGGTCGGAGCAGCCACAGAGAAGGCTCTCCTCCGGGTAGTCGCCAGTCGACACTGGCCGGCGGATGGAGTTCGGAGGAGGCCTAATCTGTGGGATCTGATCGGTCTATTGGAGGTAATTGGCAGCAGGCGGTCTCTCAAGTACCCAGGTCCAATACCATGAAGGGCTTTATAAGTGACGAAGTTAAACAAAGAAAGGATAATGATAATAAATTATATACATGGAGGATTAGAAAACTTTGGTATCAAATATTACGGATGTTTAGCTAAAACAGGATACGAGGACTTAATGTTAATGGAGGATTTTATAAATAAGTAAATGAAATGCCAGCATGTGGTTACGTATTAAATCTTGGTATATTTTAGGATGAAGGACGTTTAAATAACTGTAGTCAAATAAAAGTGGAGGTATGATGATGCTAATATAGTAAATATTTGAGTCAAGATATATTTGAATTAATATGAATTATATTTGATGACGGTGGAAGAGATGCACAAAAGCTTTTTGTAATCAGCTGATATGCTTTTTACAATATATGTTTGTTTTGAAAATAAATAAATAATTTTTTTTTAAAAAGGTGGGGGGGTTGCTTACATTTTTCCATGCAACTTCCCCTTCTGCTGGAGTGAACGGAATGAAGCAAGGAGAAAAATTAAGCTCCAGACTGCACGCTCTCTGCTGCAAACCACTTTCTGCCACATGTGGAATGGCCATGGAAAGCGTGACACGACAAAACCGCGCTCGACTAAAGCGCGCCCGATTAAACCGCGTCGCTGACGTCATCAACAGGGCGACAACAGCGAGCGCGGAGAAAGAAGGGCGCTTTAAATAGCGCTTTGAAAGCAAGCCGATTCAAGTTAAGGTAAGGGTTAGGTTTAGGGTTAGGTTTAGGGTTAGGTTAAGGGTTAGGATTAGGTTTAGCGTTAGGTTAAGGGTTAGGGTTAGGGTTAGGGTTACGTTAAGGGTTAGGATTAGGTTAAGGGTTAGGTTAAGGGTTAGGGTTAGGGTTAGGTTTAGGGTTAGGTTTAGGGTTAGGTTTAGGGGGTTAGGTTTAGGTTTAGGGGTTAATTTTAGGTTTAGTGTTTACAGCGTGCTTTTTTCTCCGCGCTGTTGTCGCGCTGTGATGATGTCAGCTATGCGGTTTCGTCGAGCGCCCTTTAGTCGAACGCGGTTTTGTGGTAGAACCCATGGGAAGAAGGCATTACTGACTCTACACTGTGGAGTATGTCATTCTGAGCAGCACCCAACCTATGATCCACTACAGTGACACACTGACCAGAGAGTGTCTGCCCTCACAGAGGTTGAGGCACTTCTGCAAAGGGTGGTTTTGAGACCCCCCAAGTCCCACCTGCAGAGGGAAGGCAGGACGGAGCATTGAGCTCTCCAGGGAGGCCCATTGGCGTGGAGACTAGGCAACCATCAGCCAGCTTAGCCTGATAGGGGAAAATAGATGGGCAGGTGGCTGCGCTTGTGCTCTGAAGGCGGTGGTCTCCAACCTTGGCAACTTTAAGACTTGTGGACTTCAACTCCCAGAGTTCCTCAGCCAGCTTTGCTATGCCAGATGGCTGGTTTTCAAATATTATTGCCTAAACTAGAAGGCGCTTCCACACAATATAGGCTCCTGTGGCTACCAGTTGTAAAACAGCGTATACCTATTTTGCACTCCCCAGTCTCCTAATGCAGTGGTCTCCAACCTTGGCAACTTTAAGACCTGTGGACTTCAACTCCCAGAGTTCCTCAGCCAGCAAAGTCTTAAAGTTGCCAAGGTTAGAGACTGCTGGCTGAGGAACTCTGAAGTTGAAGTCCACAAGTCTTAAAGTTGCCAAGGTTGGAGACCACTGATCTTGACTGACTTCATTGCACTTTGTTTACATTACACAGGTTACAATAAGCTAAGTTAGGACTTAACTAAGTTAGGACTTAGCAAACCTGGCTGAGGAAGTCTGGGAAGTCCACAAGTCTTAAAGTTGCCAAGGTTGGAGACCACTGATCTTGACTGACCTCATTGCACTTCGTTTACATTACACAGGTTATACAATAAGCTAAGTTAGGACTTAACTAAGTTAGGACTTAGCAAAGCTGGCTGAGGAAGTCTGGGAGTTGAAGTCCACAAGTCTTAAAGTTGTCAAAGTTGGAGACCACTGATCTTGACTGACTTCATTGCACTTCGTTTACATTACACAGGTTACACAATAAGTTAAGTTAGGACTTAACTAAGTTAGGACTTGGCAAAGCTGGCTGAGCAACTCTGGGAGTTGAAGTCCACAAGTCTTAAAGTTGCCAAGGTTGGAGACCCACTGCTCTAAGGGGAAATCTCTAAGGGGAGCCCAGCCTGGTGCGCATTTCTTGCAACAGGGAGGAGCAGCTGCAAAGACTTGCAAACCCCCCACCCCCACCTCTGCTCCGGGGCCAAAATGAAGGAAGCCCCCAGCTGGGAGCAAAGGAGCCAAGCGGCGCAAGGTCTTTTCTCCTATCCGTCCGGCCGCTCCGGACCGAAAAGGTTTTTTTTTCCTGCCGGAGAGAGACGAAGGGGCCACGTCGGGATGGAGAGCTCAGCCACCCTACGGCCCCCAGCTGCCCACACAGCCCGGGGAATCCCGGACTCCTCGATCCCAGCCTCGTTAGCATCCATAACAGTCCAAACCCCCCACCCACCCCCGCTGCCGCCGCCGCCCTTGCGTGCTACTCCGGCTGCCCCGCCCCAGCGGCGGATGAGCCGAGCCCAAAGCGTGGGCTGCGGAAGGAGAGCGGAGCGGCTGCTCGGGGACAGCCGCGGGCGAAAAGCACCGCCAGCCGCACGTAGCGCACGGGCTGGGGATTGGTGTGGGAGAGGCGCCCTCTGGCGGGCTGTCTCCGCCACTTCGGCTTGCCAAGACACAAAGAGCCGCTCTGGCGTCGCCGGGCATCTGGCATTGTGCGGTCTTGGAGGGGGGGGGAGGGTTTGCGGGGGGGGGGGGATTGAACAAGAGGCTCTGGTTTAAAAAAAAATTGGGCGGGGGGAGAAAAAGACCCCTTCTCTCTAAGACTCCAAGCCCTGCCTAGCGGGGACTTTCGGGTCGCTTTGTCAAGTTGACGGTCTCCCCTTCCCCAGCTCCCTTCGCAGCCTACGATACATGACATGTGCTTCATTGTGTGGGAAGTTATCATCCAGCCCTCTCCCAGAAAAAATGAAATATCCTAGGAAATATTGAAAAGGCAGAATGTTTCTCTGGATGTGAAAAGAAAGAAACATGTTTTAAAAGACAGAATAGCTGCCTGTAGCTTCCTGCCCATCCCCACTTTGTCAATAGGCTATTGAAAAGGCCAGGCTAGTCCCCTTTACATAATAAAGACTTCTCCACTGCAGCTGCAGGGGGAATGGATATTACTCAACTCTCTACATGGCATCTGAGAACTCATCTATACCTGGATTCAAAACAGCCTAAAGAGTAGCCCCCTGCATGGCATCATGGGAGTCTGACAACCAATCAGAATACATTTCCTTACACAGGAACAGGAAACAGAGAGGTGGGACTGAACAGGTTATAAAAAGCCTAGCCAGCCCCTCCCTCAGTCCTTCTCTTCTTCTCCACCAACATTGAAGCATGTGATCACCTTTTCTGTTCAGGGCTCAAGCCATGTGGTCCTGTCCAACAATAAACCATCTTTCCAAGCAGCCGCCATGTCTCCAGTGTCTTTTCCCCCACTTGGAGCCGAACCCAGAAGGACCTTTCTTTCCACAATTGAAAATACATTCCTTCCATCTTCTTTTTTTTCTTTTTATAAATAATTTTATTATTTTTCCCGAGGTTTTTTTTTTTTATGAAAAAAAACCTGGCCTCTATGTATCCGAACTTACAACCTAAATGCTGGAGATGTGATTGTGCGGACGCTACTTACTTTCATATATGGTGGACTTATAAAAAGGTTAAAGCATTTTGGATAAAAATATGGTGGATTATGCAAAATGTTCTTTAAAAAAGGATAAAGTTTACCTCTCAGTTATTCTTGTTAGGTATAATTACTGATTGTACAGTTGTATAGATTAACCTGATTTTGCATTTAATAACTCTTGCATTTAATAGACTGTTGGTGGCGCAATACTGGAAGAAGGAAGATTTGCCTACTATTCAAGAATGGACATTGAAAGTCACAAACCTAGCAGAGATGGCCAAAATATCAGCATATCTCAAGGACCATTCAGATGAGAAATATAAACTGGAGTGGAAAAGATGGATTGACTATACTCAAAATAAATATGGGACTAAGAAATTCCAGATAGTTTATGACTGAAGAAACAAGGAATGATATCTGTTTAGATTTAGCCTAGCAAACAGGAGTTAAAGCTCAAATGAAAGATGATACTAACTTTCTTTAAGTTTATTTTAGACCATATTTGTTAAAGATTTATACCCTGTATTTATTCTGGGAAGTCGGGGGGCGGGGAGGTTGGGGGGTTCGGGTGGGGGAGGGGAGGCAAATATTTGTAAAAGCCTTTTTTTTTTCAAAAATTTTCAATTAAAAAAAAATTACTGGTCCTGAAAATTTTTATATATCGGCAGGACTGCACTTAGGAGGGAAAAGGCACCACAATATTCAGGGTTGATGATCCCAAGATCAGCAAGAGAATGTAACAATTTTGAACAAGATGAACTGAGTTCCAGGGGATAAGTCATGATTTAATGAATTGAATGAAAGTAAGTTCAATTAAGGGTTTTAAATGAATCGATTATTTTTAAAAAATGCAAAACCATGCTAATTCATAGAGTTAAAAAAAAGTATCAAAACATTAACAAGGAAAGCAAATGCCAAATACTATGGATTTGTTCTTCAGTGAAGATTACGTCTTAAACAAAAATAGCAGAGTGAAAATCTGTTAAGTATTTTGGTCATAGTAATTTCAGAAATTTCACTGTGGGCCATGATGTAATTTTGGAAACGTAGAAAATATAATTTTAAGTTTTAGAATAGAAAAATGCCTTCGTGGCTCGTGAAACTGGATGTAGAGGATGAAAACACAGCCTGTCTGTAGGATGGGAATATTTTAGAAGGTTAAAATAGGTACTATGCTTCAGGCAGTTAAAAAAAAAGGACAAATTACATTTGAAAATGTTTCTTTAGATATTGCTTTTTGGGGCAGCTTCAAAATGCTATCAAATTAAGTTAGGCCTAATGGCTCAGTGGCTAAGACCCTGAGCTTGTCGATCAGAAAGGTTGGCAGTTTGGCGGTTCGAATCCCTAGCACCGCGCAATGGAGTGAGCTCCCGTTACCTATCCCAGCTTCTGCCAACCCAGCAGTTCGAAAGCACGTAAAAAATGCAAGTAGAAAAATAGGAACCATCTTTGGTGGGAAGGTAACAGCGTTCCGTGCGCCTTCGATCTTTAGTCATGCCGGCCACATGACCACAGCAATGTCTTCGGACTGTCTCTTCGGCTTTGAAACGGAGATGAGCAGAGTCAGGAACGACTAGCACATATGTGCGAAGGGAACTTTTACATGTACCTTAATACATGAAAATGCCCTTTACGTTTTCCTTTGTCAGACAGTCTGTTTTCAAAGTTGGTGGAGAAGACAGGAGCGTGAGATCTTTCATCAAATAGATGGAAAAGATCTGAAATGAAAACACAACCGCCTTTGCCAGAATGGAATTATGCTTTTCCGTAAGCTGGGAAACTGGAATATGCTGCAATCCCAGTTCTGTAGTGGACTCTATTCTGGGAAACAATATTTTACTTTACCTGGTCAAGGATGAATCTGCTGGGCAACCGAAGAGGCTGTTTTCAGGGAGAGAATAGTTAGAAGGCAAGGCTTTGTGGCATGGCAGACTCAAGCCCTTTAGAAGGTTTCTAGCGCTGTGCAGCTTTTGCCCGATTGCAAAAGGCATAACAGTGAAAAAAGGATGTCAGAGAGCCCTGTCTCATCACATGTGTTCCCATGCGCTCCCCACAACCCCACACGTATTTGGAACAAACCAACTTTCATATGCCCGCAAGCAGGGCCGGATTTAGATGAAAAGAGGCCCTAGGCTATTCCACTTATGAGGCCCTTTCACCTCCCATTTTTAAGTTTGTAAATTACATGAGAGACAATAAAATACATCATTACTGTGATATATATCAATATATATATCAATATATATAGCTGGCCTCCCGACGGAGGGCGGCTCTGCTCTGGGGCAAAGGCAGCGAGGCCAGCCGCCTCCCCTGCTGCGCTCAGCTGCCCGGCTCGGCCCCCTCGCCTTCACCTGCCTGGCCGCTGGTGGGCTCCGCGTCGACGGGGCGGCTGCTGGGAGCGGCCGCGCCTCTCGCCCGACCGCTGGTGCCGGGAACGTGGGCGGGCTCCCCAACTGCCGCGGCGCTGGAACGATCTTAACCAATACATTTTTATGTTTGTTTCTTAGTCATCTGCGTAGAATTTCTCCTTATTTTCGGTTCAGTGTTTTAGTGTTCACTGTTTTTAGAATAGTGTAATTTTAATTTTGGTAACAATTTGAATGTAGCCCCCTCTTGATCTTGAGGCCCTAGGCTGAAGCCTAGTTAGCCTATAGGAAAATCCGGCCCTGCCCACAAGTGTCTCTGTAACAGGGAACCTAATTGTGCAGCCTTCAAAATGGGCATTGGGAGGGGAAAGGTGGCACACAAATTGAATTTCCAGGCCAGAAGTAGTTTCGAACCCAAGACATTTTATTTCGTGCATCTGCTAAAACCATGCTCAGCCTTCTTCAGCGGTGTTGCAAGGAGTTGAATGATCCATTTCCCAAGTGGCCTTTGGTTCTGCATTAAGGCCGGCCTGTACAGGATCCTCACAGCCACATTATTTGGTAGCCAGGGCGGGGAATCTTGATCTTGCTCATTGAGGGAAGATTGGTCAGACCACACTAGGAGAAGGTTTTCATTGGAATAGGAAGACTTGTAGAAATACCAGTTTGGTCAGTGGTGGGTTTCAAAAATTGTTTGAACCTACTCTGTGGGTGTGGCCTCCTTTGTGGGAGTGGCTTGCCGCCCATGTGACCGGATGGGAGTGGCTTGCCGCCCATGTGACCGGATATGAAGATGCCGACGACACTTGTCAGAACCACCTTAAATGACCTCACACACAGCACTGGCATGCATAAGAATAGGATGTAAACTTGTTTTTGAAAAGGCATCTTTGGTTTGCGTTAAAACAACTTCAACACACGCAATGTTCTGATTGCACCACAAACGCAGTAGTCATCCTTACCTTTCACAGAGGCACTGAGATTTATAAATAGGAGCATGATAGTGTAGAATAATCATATCCAAGGACCAGTGGTGGGTTTCAAAAAATGTTTGGGACCTCTTCTGTAGGTGTGGCCTGCTTTCCGGGTCCACTGGTGGAACCTCTTCTAACCGGTTCGGTAGATTTGACGAACCGGTTCTACCGAATAGGCGCGAACTGGTAGGAACCCACCTCTGAGTTTGTTTGTTTTTTTAATCCTGATGGGAAACCGTAGCTTTCCTTTTCTGCATGGCCTGATCCTTACCAGGACAATCCCGTTTTTTCCCCCCCACACCCAAGTTCAGGGAATTGTTGTATCATGCAAACAGAACTGCCTTTGGGGAAGATAACAGCCATGCAAACTTTTCCAAATGGAACCACAAGCTAGAATCAACCCTGGGTTGCCATCACAGGATGAATCACCTGTGGTGTCACAGCGCATCTAGAAAAGTGTATGGCATCCAGACATGCCTGCTGACCTCATTTCTTTATACCTAACCAACTTTATGTTGGCTAGGTATAAATCTCAGAAGGAAACAGTGTGAGAGAACAAAGGTTTTGCCTAAAAGGTGTTGCTTCTTCGTTTTAAAATTTTAGAAATAATTTGGAATGGGAATGCATATAACTATGCAGGAGAGATGAACTAACTTGGAATTTCAATCAACACTTCCAGCTCTCAAAATGTATAATTGTATGAAAAGGTTTATCCCTCGTTCTACCTCTCCCCAGTCAAATTATGTCTCTTTAAGTGATTCCGTAACTAAATAGAACGAAACCTCTCCATAACTCAGCATTAATCCCCCCTTTCATCCGATTTGAATGGGTACCTACGCGCAGTTGGTTTGCAGATTCAAAATAAAACATAAACAGTGAATTATGAAGAAAATTCAGCTTCACGGAAGAATGGGAAGAAAAGCCAGAAACAGAACTGGTTTTTAAGCAGGACTACAGGAAATGTTTGATACTCTTACTTTGCCAAAGGAGGCATTCAAGGTTCTGAGCAAAAGGGTGTCCTAACATCACTTTACATGGGGCAGCCCTTGAAGAGTGTTCGGAGACTCCAGCTGGTCCAGAATTCAGCCACGCGAGCGATTGTGGGTGCACCCCGGTACACCCACGTTACACCTATCCTCCGCGAGCTGCACTGGCTGCCTATTGGTCTCCGGATACGCTTCAGGGTGCTAGTTATTACTTATAAAGCCCTACATGGTATTGGACCTGGGTACTTGAGAGACCGCCTGCTGCCAATTACCTCCAACAGACCGATTAGATCCCACAGATTAGGCCTCCTCCGTATTCCATCTGCCGGCCAATGTTGGCTGGTGACTACTCGGAGGAGAGCCTTCTCTGTGGCTGCTCCGGCCCTTTGGAATGAGCTCCCCGTGGAGATTCGGACTCTCTCCACCCTTCGGGCCTTCCAGACGGCCGTGAAGACCTGGCTGTCCCAGCAAGCCTGGGGTTGAGTCCCCCTCCCTCACTCGAATTTGCTGTGTCTGTTGTGCTTTTAAATTGTTCGTATTGTCCGATTGTTTTTGTCTTACTTTTTGTAATTTCCCCTCCCTTGGCTTTTGTTCAGCCACCCTGAGTCCCTTCAGAGAATAGGGCGGCCTACAAATTGAATAAACTCCAAACTCCAACTCTGCACTTGCCATATTCATTGATGTCGTATTTGGACTTGTAAACAGTGGCACAAAAATAGTAAGTATGTAGTGAAACTTGCAGAAGTTGTTGCATTTAATTTTCATCATCAGGGTGTGTCAGTTTCTGTTGACGAGGCATTCATTGTTGATTTTACTCCAATAGCCATTCCTATACGCACATCATCACTCAATAAACGGTATATTCTGTGTCATAGAGACAGAGCAATACTTAATGGGAGTTTTGTCAACTGTACCATTTTTATTTCCTCTGTTCTAAACTTTAAAATACTTTAATTGTCCAGGTCTGGTTTTGTTTTGTTTTTTTGAAGGAAAAAAAAAGGGCTGGTCAGAGATATACTGACACTGGATTAAGCTGCGCTGATTGATTGAAAGCTTCTTGCCAAAACATGGAAGAATTATATTGATAGCAGTTGTCAATATTGTTTTAAGTTGTGTAACCTCCTCCAAAAATGGTGCTTTTAAATCAAGCTTTTATTTACTATTAACTGTGGCTTTCGTAGTTGAAAGAAAATAGCTACATCCAAGTAGTCTTCAGTTTACGAGCACATTCCTGTTGCTAAATGAGAGTTGTTAAGTGAGTTTTGTCCCGTTTTACGAACTTTTTTTGCCACATTTGTTAAGTGAATTACTGCAGTTGTTAAATTAGTAACAGGGTTATTATAGTGAATGTGGCTTCCCCGTTGACTTTGCTTTTCAGAAGATCACAAAAATTGATCACAGGACCCCAGGACACTGGAACCGCGATAATTAAGTCAGTTGCCAAATTTTGATCATGTGACCATGAGGATACTGCAACGTCAATAGTGTTGTACTGCTGCAACTTCACTAAACGAAGTGTTATAAGTTGAGGACTACCTATAGTACTTTCTGACCAAAGTTATCTCAAGAAAAAGCAACTCTAGGAAGCTTATAAACAGAGGGAGCCCTACATCAAGGATCAGAGAATTGAGCTATGGTGATTCTGCAATACATTTTTGCCCAAAGCGACTTTTCTCATATAATTTAAAGCAAGGATTTTCAAAGTTTTCCAACTACAAAACCTGTTTTCCTTTTTTTTTTAAGTATAGAATCTCTGATAGAGAGAGAAAGCTCCATGTTATGGAATTGGCTGGCCTTGAATGAACATTTTTAATTGTATCTTTAGAGCCTCACAGAAGCTTGTGACGGTTCCAAGGTTCACCATTTGGAAAAACCTTGCTCCGAAGCATCAGAAATTTGCAGTGAATGTACTTATCTCACATACTGTCAGCTTCTGCTTTGATATCGCTTCAGCTGCCATGAAACGGGGAGGGAGGGCATGGTATTTGGGAGGGGTTACTCATTGTGCTGGTGGAAGGTTCTGGAGTTTCACCGACTGATCGGACTACGCATGCGTGGGTGTTTCCCGCCAGGACTAACGGCACCGACATTCCATCTTCGTGATGCCTTTTGAAGTTATCTTGCACCTGACACTTGGAAGACTTATGATTGGACTGGGACTATGATGCCAAGGGGTGGGGAATGGGCTATTCTATATATCAATTGCTTTCGCGCCTAATTATTCAGACTTCGCTACGCTTTGCCTTTTAACCATTCTTAATTAGTAAAAGTACATTTGACTTCCACACATGGAGTCTCGTGGTCTTTCTTTCCTAGTTAATTAATGGAGAGGAGCTGACGCATACTATGCTCACTCATCTTCCATATAGTATACTCACAATTTCTCTCTGTCCTCCAGCCCCAGACATCTTTCTTGGTGGACTAAGGAACAGCACCATCATGGAATCATGAAGGCTGCAGGAACCTGATACTTGATTTGGGATGGAGATCATGGCGGATACGAGAAGAACATGGCCTGAAGAATTCATTAGTCTAAGACTCTTTTAAGTGTTCAGCCTTAAAGAGATACTTGAGAGAGATGTTTCAAAGGAAGGAAACACCAAGACATTGGCTTGGTTTCCTTCAATCTGTTTCCCGGGAACAACCATAGACGGTAAGTCTTTGGAATGAAATCAGCAATAGATTTGTGTTTGTAAACTAAGTTGGGATGGTGGATAAATCCAAGAAAAGGAACAAGAAATGTAGGCAAATCTACTTGATTTAAACATCTCACGAGGTGGCGCAGTAGTTAAATACAGCACTGCAGGCCACTTCAGCTGACTGTTATCTGCAGTTCAGCGGTTCTAATCTCACCGGCTCAAGGTTGACTCAGCCTTCCATCCTTCCGAGGTGGGTGAAATGAGGACCCAGACTGTTGGGGGCAATATGCTGACTGTAAACCACTTAGAGAGGGCCGAAAGCCCTATGAAGCGGTATATAAGTCTAACTGCTATTGCTATTGCTATTGCTACTTTTATAGATTGCCTTTCGCTATCGTTCCATTTTCTCCACATTAGCACACTAGGTGCATGCTGGAAGAACGGAAGAAGCCACATCAAAAAGGTGAGCAGAATTAGGAGTGATAGAGGGGGAGGGGAAGTAGGGTAGAGGGGAATGTTGGAGGGAAGAAAGGAAAGTTGGAGGGGGGTGAAAGAAAGGGTGTATGGAGGGTTGAAGTGGTATATTGGGTTTGTATTTTGGGGGGTATTGTTGACAAGAATGGCTGTGTTTATTGTCCAATGTTATATGGCCCCGGTTATGCACAGTATATATGTGACTGTATGAAATGAAATGAAAAAATAAAATAAAACATATTTACACAAAAAGGTGAGCAGAATCTTAACCAAAAGACTGAGAAATGATGAATATAGTGGTAAATGCGGCAGTGGCAGTCAAGACTCCTAACAACACCATGAAGGAGACAAGATTAAGCATTAAGTAAGCCTTACTAGAAAGTGACCCTCCATATCCTCTTTAATTCACAACTCTTCGACTTTTGTCTCTTTCAAAAACTAAAAAAAAAAATTAGGTTGAGGGGGAAAAAGGAAGAGCTGCAGAATAGATGGAAAAGGTTAATTCTCCATCGGAAAGAAACTAAAGTGAATGCCAGAAAATTATGGTTATTGGGTAGTACCAATGTATTTAGGCAGCCTTTGAAGCATCCTAAAAACCATTTAAGATCATTTTAAGGTAATGTTTTGATTAATTTAAAATAGCTGATTCATTCTTGTCCAACCGTTTTGTTTTCTCTTCCCGAGCAGCTCCCAATCCACCTAATAATTAAACCTGGGTGCTAATCATTACCTGCTATATACCACAGTGACTAAGGACCATGTAACTTGGAAGTAAATATCCCCAAACTGGAATTGTTGAGTTTCACTCAAAGAGTATTATTAGAAACAAAGAGTTTGTGGTTTCAGGACATTGTTGGAGAACTGGCAAGAGACCTCACCCCAAGCCATTTCCAAAGGAGTCAAAAGTTTTGAGGTAGGTAGTTGCTTAGCCGATGAAACCCACGAAACCAGTCTGTGCCAAGTCTGGTGGGGAGAGAAAACATCATGGTACAACTAAACCCATGATCCAGCCGACAGGACAGCTGTTAAGAGAACTCTTGGCAAAGTAGCTTCTGCTTGGCTTCTGTGTCCCAGGTGGGCTTCCTGGATGCGGTTGGAAACAATCGGATAAGACCTTCTAATTTTTTCGATGACCTGAACCAGAGGTGGGTTCCTACCAGTTCGCACCTATTCGGTAGAACCTGTTTGTCAAAATCTACCGAACTGGTTAGAAGAGGTTCCACCAGTGGACCCGGAAAGCAGGCCACACCTACAGAAGAGGCTCCAAACATTTTTGAAACCCACCACTGGTCCTTGGATATGATTATTCTACACTATCATGCTCGTGTTTATAAAACTCAGTGCCTCTGTGAAAGGTAAGGATGACTACTGCGTTTGTGGTGCAATCAGAACATTGCGTGTGTTGAAGTTGTTTTAACGCAAACCAAAGATGCCTTTTAAAAAACAAGTTTACATCCTATCCTTATGCATGCCACTGCTGTGTGTGGGGTAATTTAAGGTGGTTCTGACAAGTGTCGTCGGCATCTTCATATCCGGTCACATGGGTGGCAAGCCACTCCCACAAAGCAGGCCACACCCACAGAGTAGATTCAAGCAATTTTTGAAACCCACCACTGACCTGAACCAACATTTTCAGAGCCATTGGGACAAATAAAAATGGTATTGGCCTTCTGCCAGGTATACCATCACCCTTGCTGCCGGCCAAGGGCCTCAAAGGCTGGTGTCCCCCCGCCCCCTATGATCATGGCAGTGATCCACCAATAGCAGTTATTAAATAAATTATTAAAACTTATTCTGTTCCAGTGGTTCCACATTAAATCTGCACTACCATTAATAAGAAAAGGCTGCGTGGTATTTAGATACTGTACGCGTTTCTCTCGGAGGGAAAAAAACTATTTTATCTCAAATGCATACACGGATTAATCTTGGATTTTCAATCAAGAGTTGTTGCATAGATTTGTGAATTCAAATCAGGATGATAGCTGGAAAATAGACTGTAGAATCCTAAAGAAAAAAGGAAAGGATATGAAACAAAGCTGGGTATGTGGAAATACCATCCCCAAGAAAACATGAACTGGGATCTGAAAGAGACACCTATAACAATAGAAAAAGAAAGGAAGGGAAGAAGGAAGGAAAGGAGGGGAGGAAGGAAATAGAGAATGGAGGGACGAAGGAAAGGAAAGGAGTGGAGGGTAGAAGAGAGAGGAAGAGAAGGAGAGAAAGTAGGAGAGGAGGAAGAAGTGTGGAGGAGAGGTAAGGGAAGAAGAAAGAGGTAAGGGAAGGTGGGTAGAAGGGAGAGAAAAAGAAGAAGAGGAGGGAGGAAGAGAAAGAAAGAGAAGGAGAGAAGGTAGGAAGGAGAAGAAAAAGGGTAGGAGTAGGGAAGAGGTAAGGGAAGGAAGAAGGGGACGGAGACGAGGAAGGAAGTAGAGAAGGAAGGGAGAAAAGAAAAGAAAGAGAAAACGTCTTAGCAGGTGTGAAGGATGGTAAACAAAGCATTTTAAACTATACCTTATAACCTTCCAAATGGAATAATAATAATATAAGAATGGCAAAGAAAAAGAATAATTATGTGAATGTATATCTATAATCTGTATGTAAGAGAATAAATGACAGTAAAAATATAAAGCAAAATATAGGTAAATAATATTTGGTCATAAGTAGCTAAGTTTAAATAAATTAAGAAATGTACATAAAAATGGGAGAACGAATAAGGAGATTATGAACGCAAGATAGAAATGTGTAGAAGGGAAAACACTAACTGCAAAGAAACCGATTCGGAACTGCGGTATGATATACGATGGAACTTACTGTTTCTATGTTGTTTTTAAGTTATGTGTTTGTTTTTGTTGATGTGCTTATGTGTTTAAAATAAATAAATAAATAAATAAATAAATAAATAAATAAATAAATAAATAAATAAATAAGAGTTGTTGCATAACCCCATGAATGTATCCAGCCTGTGTTTTCTCTCCCCATTCTCTGCCCATGCTGAAGAAATGACATACGGGGGCTAACTTAGATGAACTTTCCTGTGCCCCCTGAAAAGAAAATAGCAATAGCAATAGCAGTTAGACTTATATACCGCTTCATAGAGCTTTCAGCCCTCTCTAAGCGGTTTACAGAGTCAGCATATCGCCCCCAACAATCTGGGTCCTCATTTCACCCACCTCCGAAGGATGGAAGGCTGAGTCAACCTTGAGCCGGTGAGATTTGAACCGCCGAACTGCAGAACTGCAGTCAGCTGAAGTAGCCTGCAGTGCTGCATTTAACCACTGCGCCACCTCAGCTTGGGGGGGGGGGGGAGACAGAAAGAAAGACCACACCGTATGTCCAAAAGAGAAGCCGAAAGAAAAAAAAAGTTGCTGTTTTATGTTAAACCTTTACAAAATAATACAATAAATGATTCAATAAATAGAAAAAAATTACAAAATTACAGGATTTGTTTTTAATACAGGAAAACAAAGAAATAACCCCCCCCCCCCCCCCGCCACCCCTTTTTCAACTAACTGACTAGCTGGCTCCGAAGGGGAGCTGTGCAACACACCAACATCTCCACCAACACTAAGGACTTTTGAGGTGCTGAGCACAGGACACAGCCCCACGCGCGCAGCAAGGATTCCTTGCCTCTTCATATAAGATATATATATATATATAGATATATATATATAGTTATATATATATTAACTTTTTAAAACATAATCTTGTCTTCACAATAATCTAATTAGTAGCCATGAGTTTGTTATGGTTTGTTCCTGAGTAGGTTTTTTTATCCAGCAGAAAACAAGTGGGATTTTGGAGCAGGGTGTATGTGGAAGTATCGAGCACCCTGCTAGTGGCCACTTAGAACTCCCCCACCACCACCATCACCACCGCCCCGTGGGGAACATCCGTCATTTGCAAAGAGGTGGGCCCAGCTGCGTTGGGCAGCTCAACCAGTTGCAACGTTTCAAGGATGCCGACACAAAGATGAACGTTGCAACCGCAATATCCCCCACCACCATCACCACCACCCCGTGGGGAACATCCGTCATTTGCAAAGAGGTGGGCCCAGCTGCGTTGGGCAGCTCAACCAGTTGCAACGTTTCAAGGATGCCGACACAAAGACGAACGTTGCAACCGCAATATCCCCCACCACCATCACCACCGCCCCGTGGGGAACATCCGTCATTTGCAAAGAGGTGGGCCCAGCTGCGTCGGGCAGCTCAACCAGTTGCAACGTTTCAAGGATGCCGACACAAAGATGAACGTTGCAACTGCATTATCCCCAGCACTTCCCGAGGAATACAGAAGATGCACACTTCTTGGGATTGCTTGGTAAAGAGTTGCCCAGAGTGGCAAAACGCCTCGCGTTCCCACCGTCTTGGCGCCAAAAGAAGGGAGAGGAGGTTTTGAGGTATGAACTTGCCTGTCCCGCCAGCAACTCCAGGGAGGAAGCGGTTGCTGAAGAAGACAGAATAGGGATCCTTCAGTTGTTAGGAGTCTGAGGGGCGTTAACTGGAAACGAAGCTGAAGAGGGACAGCTACAGAATAGGACACCGAGCCCCTTTGAATGTCCTGGGTCGTCCCCCCCTCCACAGTGCAAGCGAGGGTCTGGAGCCAGTCTGTGACCCCCCCCCGCCCCCTGAGCACAGAAAGCTGGAATACTGAGAGATTTGTGAGAGGATGCGAGTGTGTTGAGGAGACGTGTCGGATACAATTTGGGAGAGCGGAATGGTCTCTTGTGTGTACAGTCAGAACAGGAAAGTGACTCCTCTGGAGTGATAGATTTAAGGCAGTGTTTCTCAACCTTGGCAACTTGAAGATGTCCGGACTTCAACTCCCAGAATTCCCCAGCCAGCGAATGCTGGCTGGGGAATTCTGGGAGTTGAAGTCCGGACATCTTCAAGTTGCCAAGGTTGAGAAACACTGGATTAGGGTTACCATTATGGGAATGAACATGACGGCTTGGAGGAATGTAATGTGCAACCGAGTTCATGCTGAAGACATGGTGCTCTTCTGGTCTCGTCCAAAGCTACCGTTCCATGAAAAGCAAGTAAAGTCCCTAGCCTGAACACATCTACTCTACCCTCCTTTGTAGAATCCCACCAGGTAAACCTTAAGAATGTACCCTTATTTGTGCAAGCAGTGTAATATTAACTCTGTTGCCGATTCTCCCGGCGGGAAATAACATCAGCTCACTAGTCTTGTCTGAGGAAATCTTAAGACAGGAGGGATTTTGTACCAGCTGCTTGAATGCTAGGGGTGCAAAAAGCCGTCGGTGCGGGGGGGGGGGGGGGCTGAGCTCACATCCCAGTTCTATTTCTAGGCTCCCAGCTTCTTCTAAGCAAGCAGAGGTGGATTCCTTCAGGTACACGGAGGTGTGGACCACAGAGAAGAGAGAGAGAGAAGAGAGAAAGGCTTTTGGGATTTTAACTAGAAAAATGGGAGGTACGATCCTATCTATCTCCCTCTAACTTGCAAACCTCCACCCTGACTGCATTTGAAATATAAGATCAGCAGCTGTGAAATTTCACGGCTCTTTCATGCCCACCATCTGCCAAGACCATGCTAAGTCCAGAGCCTTCAACAACCAAGGCGGGGGAATTACTCCTACCTTCCTACAAAGTTAATACTGAAATCGGCAATCTTATAACAAGAACTTCAGGCTCAGATCCTTCCTGCATTTACTGACAGGGCCGGTGAAAGAACTAGAGCAGTGTTTCTCAACCTTGGCAACTTGGAAGATGTCCGGACTTCAACTCCCAGAATTCCCCAGCCAGCATTCGCTGGCTGGGGAATTCTGGGAGTTGAAGTCCGGACATCTTCAAGTTGCCAAGGTTGAGAAACACTGAACTAGAGAGACCTTTTCACAAGAGCCTGTGCCCAGCTACAGAGATGCAGGCACCCTTCCCCTCCCTCACTTCTGAGGCTCCGGCCTGAAGCCCATCCCCATCGGCTCAGGTCTCCTTCCGGGGATGGGAGGAGCGCGCACGCAGGCAAGAGAGTTCCTGAAGGTGGGGAGCAAACCCCAGGCGCTGCCTGGCCACGGGTTCAGGACACTTGTGCTCCAAGGAAAACTGATCTTTCTGCCCCGCCCTCCGAGCCAAAGTGCTTCTGATCAAGGGGGAGAAATGTCCCTCCGGTTGCTCCCCCTTAGTCAAAGCATGTTTCCCCCCCTAGCCAAACCGTTCCCGAACGAGCAACATAAGTTTTTTCTTGCCCTTGTAAGTTTGTTTGAGGTTGTCAAGGAACTGGCTGAAGCGTAGATGCCCTTCGTGGGCCATCAGGAAAGTTTCGCGGGCTTTCCCCAGGAACTCAATGAATTCGCCGTAGTGCCGTGGGCTGATGTGGGTCAGGCGTGAGTGGGTGGTGCTGATGTAAGCCGCCATGGCGGCCTCCAGCAGCTGACAGAGAGGGGCCTTGTCCATGGCGAAGAGCTTCCCGCCGGTACCCGTGCCGCCTGCCCCACGGCGCCCTCCGCCCATCGAAGCGAGACCTGGGGGAGGAAGGCTCCAACGGTGCAAGATGTCGGAGAGCATGGGGGCGCACTGCACGCTCTTGATGACGAGCGGGACGATGGCCGCCAACTCGTTCTTCCCCAGGGACTGGCTGAGGGAGCAGGCCCACAGGACGTCGTTGAGCGCTGGATGGGTGTCCTGGTTGAAAGCAATGTTGAGGTGCGAGAAGGCCAAGGTAGCCAGCTTGTAGGCACGAACAGGCAGCCCGCGGTGCTCCATATACCGGGCGATGGTGAACAGGTGGGAGTGGCCCATGCCAGCTGAGGCTGCGGAATCTAGCACAATCTGGTAGGCTGCCTCGAAGGCCGCGTGGTTCTTCTCACATAGGGTCAGGGCTGGCAAGGCACAGTTTTGCGGGTCCTTCATGGCGCATTGCAACGCCAGTGTCCGGGCACAACTGCACAGCTCATCCCGTTGCCCTGAACCCAGGCTCAGCCTTAGCAATGTGGCATGTGTGGTCCCGGTCACTGCCACGATAGTTGTAGCCTCGATAGGTGTGAAGAGCGTGTACCAATTCTGCATAATATTCATTAGGGCCTGGACTCCTAAGAGCAGGGAAAGTAGGGGGGGGGGAGGAAACTGGGGTTAGCAATAGCAATAGCAGTTAGACTTATATACCGCTTCATTGGGCTTTCAGCCCTCTCTAAGCGGTTTACAGAGTCAGCATATCGCCCCCACAGTCTGGGTCCTCATTTCACCCACCTCGGAAGGATGGAAGGCTGAGTCAACCCTGAGACGGTGAGATTAGAACCGCTGAAGTGCAGATAGCAGTCAGCTGAAGTGGCCTGCAGTACTGCACCCTAACCACTGTGCCACCTCGGCTCTTTTGTGGCTCGGGTTAGCCACAAAATCACCAAGTACTCCACACATTCCAAAGGGGGAAAACGCAAAACCAGCATGGGACTCTCATGGAGGCAAGCAGAAAAAAAATCCAGACCCCTCCTAAATTCTGGGAAACCTTAGAACAATCTACGAGGAGCATACACCCAGTAGTCTGTTTTACTCACCTATCTCAGTAGCACAGCTGACCAACCAGCGAACCATTTCCCTGCGTCGCCAGGTCATGGTGTTGAGCGTCATACGCATCACCTAGGGGAGAGCAGTGGAAAATGGGTGAAGTGATAAAGAAAAAAAAAACAAAATATATTGGGGAGGGGGGCGCTACACACCAGGGGTGGGTTTCTCCCGGTTCGCACCAGTACGCCAGAACCGGTTCGTGTTCCAAAAGGAAGGAAGGAAGGAAGGAAGGAAGGAAGGAAGGAAGGAAGGGGGAGAGATACACACAGGAAAGGAAGAGATACACACAAGGAAGGAAGGAAGGAAGGAAGGAAGGAAGGAAGGAAAGGAGGGAGAGGGAGAGAAAAAAGAGAGACAAAGATAGAAAGAGGGGAAAAAAGAAAAAGGAAGTGGAAGAGAGAGAAGAGGGGGAGAGAGACAAAAGGAAGGAAGGAAAGAGAGAGAGAGAGAAGGAAAAAGAAAGAGAACCTATAACCACAATTGAGCCCAAAATTTTGGTTGCTAAGCAAGAGCATTGTTAAGTGAGTCTCACCACATTTTCCAAGCTGGCCACGCCCACCCGGTCACATGACCACCAAGCCACTCCCACAAAACAGGCCACACCTACAGAATAGGTTCTAAAAATTTTGAAACCCACCACGGCTACACACCATGCAGCCCCTTCTGCTCTTAAGGTGAAAAACCGCTCTAAGGTATCATCTGGAAGCAGAAGTGAATGAATAAATTGCTATTTTTCCACGCATCGCCTGGTAAAAAATGGTGTCTCTGCTGCCAAGTGGAAGACAGGCTGAAACCCTGTGTTTCATCTGAGTGTCGAGCAAGTACATCAACACAGCAGACCTGGAAACTCCCAGGAAAAACACAGCAAAGGACAAACTAGCAGGAATTCTTTTCAATAACCGTTACTTACCACGAGGCAGAAGCCAAGAGCCATTAAGAACAAAGACCTTAAGAGGCCTTTATTGCTATATCAAATAGAATGTATTAATGAACTATGTCAGATCAAAAAATGGTTCTTAGACTTACAGATTAAGGTTTTTTTATTACAGATCCTCTATTGCAGCTTTCCTCAAATGTGACCTCCAGATGTTTTGGTCTACTATCTTCCTTGGCCAACACCAAAGTAGCCCGAGGGCAGTGGTGGGTTTCAAAATTTTTTCGAACCTACTCTGTGGGGGTGGCCTCCTTTGTGGGAGTGGCTTGCCGGCCATGTATTTTCTTTCTTTCTTTCTTCTTTCTTTCTTTCTTTCTTTCTTTCTTTCTTTCTTTCTTTCTCTTTCTTTCTTTCTTTCCTTCCTTCTCTTTCCTTCTCTCTCTCTCTCTCTCCTTCCTTTTGTCTCTCTGTCCCTTTTTCCTTTCATCTCTCTCTTTTCTTTCTTTTTTTCTTTTTTCTTTATTTTTTTCTTCCTTCTTTCTCTTTCTCTCTCTGTGTGAGTGTGTGTGTGTGTGTGTGGCAATGGTGGGTTTCAATTTTTTTTCAAACCTACTCTGTGGGTGTGGCCTCCTTTGTGGGAGTGGCTTGCCAGCCATGTGACTGGTGGGAGTGGCTTGCCGGCCCATGTATTTTCTTTCTTTCTTTCTCTCTTCTCTCTTTCTCTCTTTCTCTCTCTCTCTCTCTTTTCATCCTTTTGTCTCTCTGTCCCTTTTTCCTTTTTTTTCTTTCATCTCTCAC